>NC_069508.1:179544458-179561958 GCF_027579735.1 Bombina bombina | reverse complement strand
TCCTAAGCCAGACGCCCTCTACTTGCCTCAACCATGCAAACTACGGAATAAATTATGAGGGATATATACACCTTTCTTGACGGGTGTCGTGGGTATTTGAACAACTAACCATTCTGGCACACAAGCGGATGGATGGCACCCCTGTGGAACATGAAGCTCACTCACCCAACTACATGGCTACCCCCGCAGGGTATGACGCTTCGTGGCCCCGGCGCCCTCTATCCCCTCATTACAAGAATTTAGTGGTGGAGTGTGGGCATGCAGCGGATCGCCTGTTCCGGAATGCTGCAGAAGACAAGACCCCCACGGCTGGGCACACAACATCCTCAGAGGCTACTCCTCCAGTTGATGCATTCGCACATACAACGCTTGAATTAGCTCTGCAACACAGACAAGCGGAGGGTAAACTACAGGTGACTTCTCCCAAGATATATGGCAACAGCCGCAGGCCCCTAGAGCTATACAGCGCATATTGCGCCACAAAGGCAACAAACTTACATGCTCTCTCTTCTGCCCCGATGTCATCACTGTCATCCACCCAGCAATCTAGCCCTAGCCACCGCTCTAAACAGCCTCACAGAAGCGAGACTCATCCAGAATTATTAGGCCTTGCTCATGCAGTTTCCCCTGATAGCGGCTGTTTTGTAATGCAGGGCTTAAGCGAGTTTGGCCACTTGCCATCCCGGTATCTGATGCATTGCTACTATTCACCACTCTTTGGTCAGGCTGGCCTCAGGCGCGGCATTGGATAGTCTGGGGAAAGGACTGGACTCTCTATCAGTGACTCTATCAGCCCATCACTTTGATATTGGCTAGAACTTTCTTGGTAGTTATAGAAAAGGTTATAGCAAAACATCAAACGAACCGTTCTGGACTTGTTTTTTTCTTTTGACTTAGTTTATTTGTTCAATAGTATACCGATAAAAAAGTTTCAAATTATGTGCACTAATTGCTTTATGTATCTGAAGGGTGGTAAGTGAAGATCTTGCATAAATATTACTGATGGGGTTTGTTTGCTTACGGATTCAGACTTAAGGGTTGAGATCCTATAAGTTATGCCACTTACTTGAGTTGTTCATATGTTTCTTGCCACTTTCTGAAAGCATATATATAGAAGCTTAATAGCTATTCATATATAAGGTGTACTCTGTATTGATATGGATTTGATTACTTCAGTTAGCGGCTAAATTGTTGATGTCAGCATAGGGCAGTCTGTGAGCCGGTATCTAGATGTTATACTAACTGTATGCTTTTAATGTTCTCTGCTCAATTGCCATGGGTTATCTCTTATATAGACAATGAGAGTACAATTTTTTATGATGTATATATTTCAGTACACCCCTTTTAGTTCTAAGCTCTGATGGTTTGTAGCACTCTCTTAATAACTTAGATGGTGTTTGCTTTCAGATATTACTGGGGTTGCATTAGCATCTCAACAACCTTACGCTCTAGACACTAACAGGTCCTTGCTCATATGTGTTTATTGATTTACACTCACAGGTTCCTTGCATTTTAGCCACACACTCTGTGAGATGAATAGCATTTTTGCATAGCGGTTTCTATATTTCACTCCCATGTTTGCTTGGGCAAGGCTGGACCTTTGCCCTTCCATGTACTTCCAAATTCTAAAGAGATCTCTGCTGTAGTAGTTACACTTCTGGAGACACGGTTCTGTCTCTGATTTGGACACATTACTGCTAGCGGCCGGAGCAGTGGGTGCCAAATTTTTTATAGGTGTATGGCTTTACAGCAGAACTTTAGTCCTAGCTACATGTTGCCATTAATACATGTTTAACCGCTACACAACCAGAGCAAATGTATATGATTTACACATTTCCCTATTCTATACTCGATAAGCTGACAGATACTGAAGTCCCCCGTTCGTATAATCAAACTTGGTTTGTCCCGCTAAGTGCTTGCTATATTTCTTTATTATGGATAGTCTCCCCTACCTTATTTTGGTACATACCCTTGGATCACAGTTCACCTTAGCCCATATTAAGTGTCTACAGGTTCTTATTATAAGTGGAGCTATACATCTTTATTACTATTTGTTTTTCTCAAATATTTTAATAATGTGAAGTTTATTTTATCATACTTTCCATACTTAAATGCCCACCTCCCCCCCCCCCATAATAATACACCTCCTATTTAGGAGATTTAACTACACGGCTTATCTTATCTATGTCGTATCCTGCTTATTTCTATTTACTTATCTTACCATGTTAGTTATACCAGTTCTACCACACTATTCCTACCACTTGTTAAGTTATATCCTTAAACGCAACCTATCCATATACTCAAATACAATTATTATCTATTTCATATATCCCATTAGACGCAACATAACTATACTTTACCATACGAAAGATTGCTAAAACAGAGTCTCTAATTCTCATATGCATATTTTTACTCTTTACTCTATTTGTTGAGAAGCTAGAATTCAAATAATCCAAAATTTGAGGTAAACAGCATTAGACCCATGAGTGGTCTTCCCTATTTCAGGTAGTCTTCTACTATTGCAACAACTCCAATTGGTTAGGGGGTCCAAGAGTGGCCCTCAATTAAAAGAGAAGGCTTCAGCTTGTATTGGCATAATTGAATTATAACTCTACATATTATTCTAAGCGTTCCTTATGTTTGTTATCTCGCTAGTTGATGTTATTAATAATGCTCGCATTTACATTACATTCCTTGTATATCCAGTTTTGCTCTATGTTTCTGGCGATGACATTTATGGTGTGTTTTAATGATATATCTGTATGCCATCTTTTACCTCAATAAAAATTATTTTAAAAAAAAAAAACAACAACAACAAAAAACAGTTTCAAATAATAATTTAAGGCAAAAAAGATTGTCTTCTCAGAAGGGCAAATGAAAAAACAAACATAAAGGATTCCCCATACACATGGCCTGGAATTTTTTGGAAAATATTGCTTTAAAATGAATTTAAAAGGCCCAAAGTGGGACACAAGGCCCCATCCTCATTTCAACAATGTGTAACAACATCTATGTATGTGTGTGTATATTATATATATATATATATATATATATATATATATATATATATCTCAAAATAACAAGATATATATATACTGTATATGTGTGTATGCATTATATTTGTATATACTATGTGTGTGTATATATATATATACGTTGATTGGAGTAGCCGTGTTAGCCCAGAGATTTAGATATCAAAATAACAAGAGTATTGCATTGAGCAATGATACTTTTTTATTGGACTAACTATACATTTATAAGTTGACAAGCTTATAAATGTATAGTTAGTCCAATAAAAAAGTATCATTGCTCAATGCAATACTCTTGTTATTTTGATATCTAAATCTCTGGGCTAACACGGCTACTCCAATCAACGTATATATATATATACACACACATAGTATATACAAATATAATACATACACACACACACACATATATATATATATATATATATATATATATATATATATATATATATATATATATATATATATATATATATATATATATATATATAGTAAATTCCTATTTTACTGGAATAGTCACAAGCTAAAGAGCACTTGTGGCACCTATGTGGTTAAACAGAACTAAAAGAGTTAAACAAAAAAACTGGATTGCCTTTCACTGGTCAGGGAGCACCGGTCTCATTAATCAACAGAAGAGGTGATAGAATTTGAGAAGCAGTGAGATAAAATAAGAGACAGGGAACCTGGAAAAGTACTGAACTGCACTGAATGTTCTGAATGCTGACCTGACCCATGAACTCCTTACCTTAAAGGGATGCTAAACCCATTTTTTTTCATGATTCAGATAGAGCATGCAAATTTAAGCAACTTTCTAATTTACTCTTATTATCAATTTTTATTTGTTCTCTTGCTATCTTTATTTGAAAAAGAAGGCTTCTAAGCTAAGGAGCCAGCTATTTGTTGGTTCAGTACAATGGGCAGCACTTGTTTATTGGTGCTGTCCAATCAGCAGGGACAACCCAGGTTGAGAACCAAAAATGGTCCGGTTTCTAAACTTACATTCTTGCTTTTAAAATAAAGATAGCAAGAGAATGAAGAAAAATTGATAGTAGGAGTAAATTAGAAAGTTGCTAAAAATTGCATGCTCTAACTGAATCTTGATAGAAAAAAATTGGGTTCAGTGTCCCTTTAACCTATGAAGATAAAAACTCGGAGCACAGTGCAGCCAGAGAAAAAATCATAGTACCGCACGAGGGTAAAATGGAGGGGAGGGAGGAGATTTCTACAGGAACTGAAAGTAAAGTACCAGTCCTAGAACATTTGACACCAACTCTGTAATTTAACATCTACACTGGCTTCAAATTGCTGCAATCGTGCAAAGCTCTATCTTCTTCACGCTTCCTCTGTCCTGCTGGCTGGCTCGCTCATCATGCTCCTCCCTCCCACCCACTTCACCGGTCACATTCCTACTAGTGCTGTGGGAATGTGAATAATGAATGTGACCGGGCTGAGTAGGAGCGTGTTCTTTGTACTGAACATGTAGTAGCATGTGTTGGTGAGGAAGCCAGCATGGTGGAGGGGGGTGCGTGCCGTACTTAATTACCATTACCAAGCTAAAGCATAGAGTTCCTACTGCAGCACATTCATGTGACCTGCTCTATGTTTGCGCCCCCCTGCTGTGGCGCCTAAGGCAGTTGCCTTGCCTGCCTTAGGCAAACGCCGGCCGTGGGGGTATGGAGTTTAAGATTAAAGGGAATGAGGTATGGAGTGTATGTTTGTGTGTGTGTGTATGTAGTGCTACTGATATTCGTATGTATGTATTAAATGTTTTTGCGTGTAAATGTGTTTATGTAATGTACAAAAAAACAGCACTCGCACTCACCTAGACAAACTCTCTCACTAACTAACTAACTAACTCTCACTCACTCTCTCACTAACTCTCTGTCTCTCACTAACTAACTCACTAACTCTCTAAAACCTCCAACGCCTAGACCTGCACCTATCTCAAAAAAGCAATACAGTCAAAGAAGCCATGCTTAGAGCGTGCTTATATACCCTATGTAAATGGTTAATGATGTACCGGTTTGCAAAGTAAACGAGGTCCAGGTGTGCTTTAGTTTTGATTTGCACGTGTGCAATGTGGATGAGTAGAATTTGTGCATGCTCATATTTAGTTTCTAAATGCACATAAGTATTTCTGGAATGTGTATAATGCAATGATGTCATAGTGATCGTTTTGCATAACATTCTCCTAATTTATTATCTCAAAATCTAAATGCTGATTTCTGATAGTATCGTATTTGTTAAGTGTTGTAAATGTTTATTTGTAATAATGTTTCCTAATTGCCAATGCAAATGTTTTGTTTGTGTATCAGTGTGCTATTCTTTTATGTTGTTTTGTTCCGTCATGCAGATCGCAACGTATTTTCCTAATCCTCGTTTAGTGTAAATGTTGTGTAGTATTTGTTGTAAAGGATTTTGAATGTTGAATGCGTATGTGCTATGTTGTGTGAGTGATTGTTGTTTGTACATTTGATCTGATTCTTTTTATTGTCCATGGTGTTGTATGTGTAATATGACAGAGCAGTGTGTAGTTCTCATGATATCGATTGTTAAATGAAAAATCCCTCTATTCTTCAGTTTGCATTGATCTCTATGGGAGAATCTATTACGCGTCCGTGATTACGCTAGGGAAATGAACACGGTACTCGTGTTACCGTGATGCGTAACGAGGTTGTTTTCAGACTCGTAATACCTACATTATGACAAGTTACGCCATAACTCGTAATCTAGCTGATAGTTAGTTGTGTTGGGTAAAAGGAATTTGCTATTTAAAAAATTAAACTTTTCTTTTTTAATAAAAACTCTTATTGTGACAGGTTTATGTTATTGTCTATAGTTTGTATAGAATAAAACACATTGCACACAGTTTTATCACCCTGGGGGGACTTAAAAAGATTGCAAACTATTAGAAAGCATTCTGTGCAAAATAAAATAAAACAGAAATGTAGTTTATTACACACAATGATGTGAAATTACATTAATAATGGAATATTAAGAACATATATTTTCTATAATGCATACAAAAGTGCAGAAACTGAACACAATTCACATATTTTTTTATGACAACAATTTAAGTGAAAACTGTTTAGTGAAGCTAAAATGTATTTGTGCAAACTCATCTCTGCATAATTCAATGTAAATGTTAATGTAATCTTTATAGCTGTGTGATGATTTAGTTCACTGCTCTGTAGGGACAGGACAAATAAATAAACACAGATATATTGTGGAATGAAAAAAAAGACAATTGAAGCACATGTATCTGTCTGGGGGTCAAACTATGGACCCACCATGGGGTAATTAATGCACCTGCCTGCTTTCATTCTCTAATAGCAATCAGGTAGTAAACGTCCCAGCAATACATAAAAACAGAATGAGCTGGCTATTGTGTATTGTGAAGAATTGTGTCTGGCTCAGTACAGTCATGTTGAGGAAACTCTAAGCTTTGGGGAACAAATATTCAGCTCATACAAATCTTCCTGTATGACAATAGCATCACTTAATACAGCAGTGTCATATGCGCACATCAAGCTTCAGAACCTCTTTGCAACTCAAATCACCCATCAGCCACTGAGACAGGAAAGAGAAATGTATTCCATTGTTTTTAAACTATTTAAAGATACATAAAACAAGTTGGGATACAGACAAAATATAATAATATGTACTTTAATTACTTTACCTGCAAATTTATACTGCAGTGCCTCGTCATTAACCCTTTCTTTTAAGTGTTCGAATCAGAGGCGTAACTAGAAACCACAGGGCCCAGGTGCAAGAATCTAAGAAGGGCCCCCCCCACCGCCCCTCCCCCTCCAAAAAAAGGTGAATTTATTACATTTTTTTTTTTTTTTACATTTAACACAGAAAAAAAATGTGAATCAGATTACATGTCTGCAAAAGGAGGTACCCTGTGCCCACAGTCTGTGAGATGGTCTGACCCCTTATTACTGTATATAGTGACACTGTTTAACCCCCCAGTACTGTATATAGTAAGTTAGTGACAGTCTGTAATCTGGCAGCGAGATGGCTGGCCTGACCCCACCCACCCAGTACTTTATAAAGTGACCACAGTAGTCTGTGACATTGTCCAGCCCCCGTACTGTATATAGTGGTACTGTATAGTGACACTGTTTACCCCCTGCCCCCCATGCTGTAGTAACAAGGTCTGTAATTTGCTGTTTTCACAAACATACACACATACATGCATAAATACACACACGGTCACATACATACATACACACATACACACACACACACACACATAAACACCAATGGGTAAAACAGAAACACTAACCCCTGTAGTCATGTCACACTCACATGATATCAGTGCAGGCAGTGGTAGGTTAAAGTTTTTTATAAAAAAAAAAATATATATAAAAAAAAATTCTAAAAAAAAAAATATTTTTTTTTTTTTTTTAAAGCTGGGCCCCCACCCTCAGGGGCCCAGTCGCACATGCGACCTCTGCACCCCCTGTAGTTTCGCCCCTGGTTCGAATTGTGCAACTCTATCTCCTCCCACACAATTCCTTTTCATTATAAATGTAGTGTAGCACAACATCATACAGTGTGTGTGTGCCTTTGTTTGTTACTGTCTATTTGTGTGTATGTATGTGTATGTATGTGTGCTTTTGTTTGTTACTGTGTGTGTGTGTATGTATGTATGTGTGTTTTTGTTTGTTACTGTGTGTGTATGTATGTGTGTTTTTGTTTGTTACTGTGTGTGTGTATGTATGTATGTGTGTTTTTGTTTGTTACTGTGTGTGTATGTATGTATGTATGTGTGCTTTTGTTTGTTACTGTGTGTGTATGTATGTATGTGTGTTTTTGTTTGTTACTGTGTGTGTGTGTATGTATGTATGTGTGCTTTTGTTTGTTACTGTGTGTGTATGTATGTATGTGTGTTTTTGTTTGTTACTGTATGTGTGTGTATGAATGTGTGCTTTTGTTTTACTGTGTGTGTGTGTGTGTATGTATGTGTGTTTTTGTTTGTTACTGTGTGTGTGTGTATGTATGTATGTGTGCTTTTGTTTGTTACTGTGTGTGTGTGTGTGTATGTATATATGTGTGTTTTTGTTTGTTACTGTGTGTGTGTGTGTGTGTGTATGTATGTATGTGTGTTTTTGTTTGTTACTGTGTGTGTGTGTGTATGTATGTATGTGTGTTTTTGTTTGTTACTGTGTGTGTGTGTATGTATGTATGTGTGTTTTTGTTTGTTACTGTGTGTGTATGTATGTATGTGTGCTTTTGTTTGTTACTGTGTGTGTGTATGTATGTATGTGTGTTTTTGTTTGTTACTGTGTGTGTATGTATGTATGTATGTGTGCTTTTGTTTGTTACTGTGTGTGTGTGTATGTATGTATGTGTGTTTTTGTTTGTTACTGTGTGTGTGTGTATGTATGTATGTGTGTTTTTGTTTGTTACTGTGTGTGTGTGTGTGTATGTATGTGTGTTTTTGTTTGTTACTGTGTGTGTGTGTATGTATGTATGTATGTGTGTTTTTGTTTGTTACTGTGTGTGTATGTATGTATGTGTGTTTTTGTTTGTTACTATGTGTGTGTGTATGTATGTATGTGTGTTTTTGTTTGTTACTGTGTGTGTATGTATGTATGTGTGCTTTTGTTTGTTACTGTGTGTGTGTATGTATGTATGTGTGTTTTTGTTTGTTACTGTGTGTGTGTATGTATGTATGTGTGTTTTTGTTTGTTACTCTGTGTGTATGTATGTATGTATGTATGTGTGTTTTTGTTTGTTACTGTGTGTGTATGTATGTATGTGTGTTTTTGTTTGTTACTGTGTGTGTGTGTATGTATGTATGTGTGTTTTTGTTTGTTACTGTGTGTGTATGTATGTATGTGTGTTTTTGTTTGTTACTGTGTGTATGTATGTATGTGTGTTTTTGTTTGTTACTGTGTGTGTGTATGTATGTGTACTTTTGTTTGTTACTGTGTGTGTGTGTATGTATGTGTGTTTTTGTTTGTTACTGTGTGTGTGTATGTATGTATGTATGTATGTGTGCTTTTGTTTGTTACTGTGTGTATGTATGTATGTATGTATGTATGTGTGTTTTTGTTTCTTACTGTGTGTGTGTATATATGTGTGCTTTTGTTTGTTACTGTGTGTGTGTGTATGTATGTATGTGTGTTTTTGTTTGTTACTGTGTGTGTGTGTATGTATGTATGTGTGTTTTTGTTTGTTACTGTGTGTATGTATGTATGTGTGTTTTTGTTTGTTACTGTGTGTGTATGTATGTATGTATGTATGTATGTGTGTTTTTGTTTGTTACTGTGTGTATGTATGTATGTATGTATGTATGTATGTGTGTTTTTGTTTCTTACTGTGTGTGTGTATGTATGTGTGCTTTTGTTTGTTACTGTGTGTGTGTGTATGTATGTATGTGTGTTTTTGTTTGTTACTGTGTGTGTGTGTATGTATGTATGTGTGTTTTTGTTTGTTACTGTGTGTATGTATGTATGTGTGTTTTTGTTTGTTACTGTGTGTGTATGTATGTATGTATGTATGTATGTATGTGTGTTTTTGTTTGTTACTGTGTGTGTGTGTATGTATGTGTGCTTTTGTTTGTTACTGTGTGTGTGTGTATGTATGTATGTATGTTTTTGTTTGTTACTGTGTGTGTGTGTATGTATGTGTGCTTTTGTTTGTTACTGTGTGTGTGTGTATGTATGTGTGTTTTTGTTTGTTACTGTGTGTGTGTATGTATGTATGTGTGTTTTTGTTTTACTTTGTGTGTGTGTGTGTGTATGTATGTGTGTTTTTGTTTGTTACTGTGTGTGTATGTATGTATGTATGTGTGCTTTTGTTTGTTACTGTGTGTGTGTGTGTATGTGTGCTTTTGTTTGTTACTGTGTGTGTGCTTTTGTTTGTTACTGTCTATTTGTGTGTATGTGTGTGTGCGTTTGTATGTATGTGTGCTTTTGTTTGTTACTGTGTGTGTGTGTATGTGAGCTTTTGTTTGTTACTGTGTGTGTATGTGAGCTTTTGTTTGTTACTGTGTGTGTGTGTGTGTGTGTGAATGTATGCATACTTGTGTTTGTTACTCTGTGTGTGTGTGTGTATGTATGTATGTGTGCTTTTGTTGGTTACTGTGTGTGTGTGTGTGTGTGTGTGTTTTTGTTTGTTACTGTGTGTGTATGTATGTATGTATGCATGTTTGTATGTGTGCTTTTGTTTGTTACTGTGTGTGTATGTATGTGTGTGTGTATGTATGTATGTTTGTTACTGTGTGTGTGTGTGTGTGTATGTGTTCTTTTGTTTGTTACTGTATGAGTGTGTGTATGTGTGTGTATATGTATGTGTGCTTTTGTTTATTATTGTGTGTGTATGTATGTGTATTTTTGTTTCTTACTGTGTGTGTGTGTATGTATGTATGTGTGCTTTTGTTTGTTACTGTATGTGTGTGTATGTATATATGAGTGCTTTTTTGTTACTGTGTGTGTGTGTGTATGTATGTATGAGTGCTTTTTTGTTACTGTGTGTATGTGTGCTTTTGTTTGTTACTGTGTGTGTATGTATGTATGTGTGCTTTTTTTGTTACTGTGTGTGTATGTATGTGTGCTTTTGTTTGTTACTGTGTGTATGTGTATATGTATGTGTGCTTTTGTTTGTTACTGTGTGTATGTGTGTATGTGTGTTTTTTTGTTACTGTGTGTGTGTGTGTGTGTGTATGTATGTGTACTTTTGTTTGTTACTGTCTGTATGAGTGTGTGTGTGTTTGTATGTATGTGTGCTTTTGTTTGTTACTGTCTGTATGAGTGTGTGTGTGTTTGTATGTATGTGTGCTTTTGTTTGTTACTGTGTGTGTGTGTGTACATATGTACAGTATCTTACAAAAGGGAGTACACCCCTCACATTTTTGTGAATATTTTATTATATCTATTATGTGTGTGTTTATATATATATATATATATATGTGTGTGTGTTTGTGTATGTGTATATATATATGTGTGTGTTTGTGTATGTGTGTGTGTGTGTATATATATATATATATATATATATATATATATATATATATATATATATATATATATGTGTGTTTGTGTATGTGTGTGTGTGAATATATATATATATATATATATATATATAGGTCAGCCACAACATTAAAACCTGCCTTATATAGTGTAGGTATGGACGCCACAAAACCTCTGAATGTGTCCTGTGGTATCTGGCACTAAGACATTAGCAGCAGTTCCTTTCAGTCATGCAAGTTGTGAGGTGGGGCCTCCATGGATCGGTTTTGTTGTTGCACATCCCACAGATGCTCAATCGGATTGAGATTTGGGTAATTTGGAGGCCAAGGCAACACCTTGAGCTCTTTGTCATATTCCTCAAAACCTTCCCTGAACAATATTTGCAGTGTGGCAGGTTGCATTATCCTGCTGAAAGATGGCACTGCCATTAGGGAACACCATTACCATGAAGGGGTTTACGTGGTCTGAAATAATCTCTAGGAAGGTGGTACGTGTCAAAGTAACATCCATATATGAATGCCAGGACCCAAGGTTTCCCAGCAGATCATTGTCCATATCATAACGCTGCGTCCGCCGGCCTTCTTCCCATGGTGCATCCTGCTGCCATCTCTTCCCCTGGTAAACGACTCACAGGCACCCGGCCATCCACCTGATCTAAAAGAAAACGTAATTCATCAGACCAGGCAACCTTCTTCTATTGCTCCATGGTCCAATTCTGATGCTCATATCCCCATTGAACGCGCTTTCGGCGGTAGATAAGGGTCATCATGGGCACTCTGACCGGTCTGTGGCTACGCAGCCTCATACGTAGCAAACAGCATTGCACTGTGTGTTCTGACACCTTTCTATTATGGCCAGTATTAATTTTTGCAGCAATTTCAGCTACAATAGCTCTTCTGTGTGATCAGACCAGACCTTCGCTCCCTACGTGCATCAATGAGCCATGGGCGTCCATGACCCTGAAGCTGGTTCACCGTTTGTCCTTCCTTGCAACACTTTTAATAGGTACTAACCACTGCATACTGGGAACACCCCACAAGACTTGCCATTGTGTAGATGCTCTGATCCAATCATTTAGCCATCACTATTTGGCACTTGTCAAAGTCACTCATATCTTTTCACTTGCCCATTTTTTAGGCTTCCAACACATGAAATACAAGAACTAACTGTTTACTTGCTGCCTAATATATCCCTCCCATTGACAGGGGCCATTGTGACGATACAATCAATGTTATTCACTTCATCTGTCCGTGATTTTAATGTTGCGGCTGATCAGTGCATTTCTATCTATCAGGGATCAACATTTCCACTTGCCCAGAAATTGAACTAGGGTGAATAGTAAAAGATAGCGAATGCTTAATAAACAGTCGCTCACTATCGAACGCTGGAAGTGTAGGCGCAGAAGCAATATGCCACCATGAAGATGAAGCGCCAGCTTGAGGGCAGTTGTGTAGCATTGCATGCACTAAAAAGAAGCACAAGGAACATTTTTGTTATATCCCTGTTGCCTTAGATTGAACCTGCTCCTGGTTAAAGGGACAGTCTACTCCAGAACTGTTATTGTTTAAAGAAATAGATAATTCCTTTATTACCCATTGCAAAGTTTTGCATAATCAACACTGTTATATTAATATATGTGTTACCTCTGTGATTACCTTGTATCTAAGCCTCTGCAATGCTTTTGACAGACTTGCATTTTAGCCAATCAGTGCTGACTCATAAATAACTCACAATGTTATTCATATAGCACACATGAACTAGTGCTGTCTAGCTGTGAATAACTGTCACAATGCACTGAGATCAGAGCCGGCCTTCAAGGGCTTAGAAATTAGAAGATGAGCCTATCTTGGTTTAGCTTTGAACAAAGATTACCAAGAGAACAAAGCATATTTGATGATAAAAGGAAATTGGAAAGTTGTTTAAAATGACATGCCCTATCTGCATTTTGACTTGACTGTACCTTTAATTTAGATTTTTATACGGTAAAAATATCATCAGTATTTGGTGCAGAATATCTTATTGAGAGCTTGCATAATTAACAGATGTCCTCTCTGATACTGTTCATGTTGGCTGATGTTGCCCATATGACAGTCACTTTATGTCATATTCAATATAATCCACTTAAACCGTCAAATTCTAAAAGCGAGTTAAGACATTGGAAAAGGGGATTATGCAAGTAGTCTTAAGAGCATCTCAAGAAGTGCGATGCATTTTATTTGGATATTATAGGACGCCAAAATAATTTCACGGGATTCAGTACTGCTGAAAACCATTTACTGGCATAATCGTGTCTGGATTCAGTGCCTGGTACTCACAGCAGGAACCAGAGAGGCAGTGAGAGAAATGAAAGGAATTATACCCGTCTGACACAGCTCGCAAAGCGATTTTCCTTGGTAATAAATTTAGCTATAAATTGTCAAGAAGTTGCGTGGAGAATCCTATCTTGAAACATATCCCCATCTGCGCATGCAGACAATGCTAAAGACGCAGAATAAGGCAACGTCAATAACTGCAAACTCTGCAGATGGCAAATTAAAGGGACATTAAACCCTAAAACTAATGTTAGACATAATGATGTATTCAAAGCAAAGATTAGCCTGACAATAATATGCAGGTGTGTTTTTTTAAATGATATTAGTTAAATAAATATTTAACGAAAAAAATAAAAGTTTTAGTTTCATTTTTGTAATGGGCGTCGCCCAGTTGTAACTAATCATAGGTTAAAAAAGACTGTTCGTTTATTTCTCTCCTGCTAAGGCCAATTAAAGGGAGTTCTAAATGAGCTAAAAAGTAACAATCTCAGAGGGTTTGCTGCCCCTTCACTTTAAGAGAGACAGACTATTCTCTAAAGCTCTCTGGTCTGGGGAGATTCTATAAGGTGCCTTGTATCTCATTAAAGGGACATTAAACCCAAAATGTTCTTTTGTGATTCAGATAGAGAACACAATGTTAAACAACTTTTACAATATACTTATTTTGCCTATTTGGCTTTGTTCGCTTGGTTTCCTTTGTTGAAACGTTTACCTAGATAGGCTCAGGACCCGGGAACTATATGCTGATTGGTGGCTGCACATATATGTCTCTTGTGATTGACTTATGGATATGTTCAGCTAGCTCCTTTGCATTGCATTGCAGCTTTTTCAAGAAAAGATATCAAGAGAATGAAGCAAAATGTATACCAGAAGTAAATTGGAAAGTTGTTTACAAATGTATGTTTTATCTGAATCGTGAAAGAAATATTTTGGGATTCATGTCCCTTTAAGGGGAGATCACTAATATGCTTTATGAAAAGGAGAGACACAATATAATGCTCATTAAAATAAGCTGATGATTTCTCTCCATGCTGGTGAGTTTGAGACTCAGACGCAGACACCAGAAACAAGAACAATTTCATTAGCATATGCAGTGAATGTATACAATAAACATATTTTGTTATTACTAAACAATAACAAGTATTTGCACAAGAGCTTCATACGGTAAGTTCCCATGGGAAAAAGCAGGGTTAAGTTTCTTAGTATGCAATGTAGGCAGCTACCTATGGGCGTCTCCTCACATAGTAGTGTCTTCCTGTCTGACCAAGAGTTATTAAACTGCAGTCCACTGCCTGTTTTATTACATTCTGTGCACTGTGCTGCTTAAAGGAAGATTCTGTTGCAAAACTAACATCCTGCACTTAGACCCTTTGTATTTTTACCCACATAAAGGAGTTAAACACATAGGTGAAGTCACACTCGGGAGCTGGAACAGGTAACCACTGGTAAACCAACTGAACAGGTAACCACTGGTAAGCCAATCCGGATCGTCAGTCAGTCATCAGTCATGTCTTAAAAAAACAATACCAATAAATAGCTATGGTCCCTAGGTGGCGCCTAGATAAAGCTACCAAATGAACAAATATACAATCAAATACTAAATTTGATAGCACAATTGGGATCAGTTGTGTTAATACAATATACGTATATAAATGTATATATAAAAAAACAGAATAGAATGGGTGCAGATGGATGTGTATATGTCAATAACCGTGTGTGGTCACAATAACCATGAAAGGACACAAAATATTAAATTAAATTGAGTCCAGCGTAATGACCATGGGAGTGGCAATGCCAGTTCCTTTACAAATGTCCTAGATCAATTCTAGGTCGTAAGAAAAACCCATTGCTGAATCTTCTCATCTAGGTGAATAGGGTTTGGTAATTTCTCAGGGCTGCTCCTCTAATATTCAGGTGATAAACAATCATTGTGGAGACACAAACAAAAGAGGGAACCTCCTAGTGTAACACTGCGGTGTACCAAGCAGATGGATAAGTAGAAATCGCTGTACTCAGAATTGTGGCAGCACCAATGCTAAATGACACAGACTGGGATCTCTCAAGTGTCCCAGCTCACTGCTCCAATGATAGTGTAGTCTAGCAGACTCACTCCTCCAAAACAGACTCGTACTTGTAGTGCAAAAAGTTGCTTTATAAAAACAATAAAAACAATTCTTAAAATTAGAGGGGTACAATTGCCCCTTTAGACACATGCAACGCGTTTCTCAGCTACAACACTCTGTTTCCTCAGGCATAATAAGGTATTGTGGCCCTTAAAGCATAGAAAAGTCACTCAATAGGTCCATGGCACCATATAAAAATTATTTCTTTATTGTAGACAGAGTAAAAACAAACTGTGACGTTTCGCGGTCTCCCCCTGCTTAATCAAAGATAGTTGTGTATCCTTAATTAGTGTCTAAATTAGTTCCCATGGCCCTGAATTCTGTACAAATTGATCCACGATTAGAGTTGCCAGGTGTCCAGTATTCAGTTTGACACGTCAGTATTTTAGCAGGCTGTCCAGTAAAACCTTCACAAAATATTGTACAATAGTTCCTGTGTGTTATCTAAATGTAAAAAGCCTTCTATACCTCAACACAGTATAACATAGCACCTAGTTAAATGTAGCCACCAATCAGCAAGCACTGCTCTCTGTGCTGAACCAAAAATGGGCTATCTGCTACGCTTTACATTCCTGCTTTTCAAATAAAGATAGCAAGAGAACAAATAAAAAATGATAATAGGAGTACATTAGAAAGTGGCTTAACATTGCATGCCCTATCTGAATCATAAAAGAAAATATTTGGGTTTCATATCCCTTTAAACTGCTGCAAAATACTAGTATGGTTCAGACACAAATTTGGGTATGTGAATTCAAAATAAAAAATAGTGGAGGGGCATCTTGTGGCCCCAGGGCCTTATGTTGGACAGCCCTGGTATGTTTGTTGCAGGAAACAAAAGACAGGAAGTGGTCTCTGAGCATTTGTCACAGACAGAGCTTGTGTGTCTGGGGTCACAGAACCACAGCACTGGGACCATGATCCCTCATTGTCATTCTATAGCACATGCTAATTGCATTTAGCACTTAGTGATCAATTCACACCAGCTGAGCGCAGATTGGATGAGTTACTCGTGCTACATTACAAAGAAAGAGCTGCTTTGTATTAGTTGGAACAAACTGTCAGTCATTAGATATGGGGACTTATGGTTCTGACCAGTGTTTGGTGACACATTTCATGCAGTTTGATATTCATTTGCAATCACTGATCTAACTTCCTCTCAAAAGTCACATGATCACGGGGGCTAAAATACAGAAGTGAGAGTTCAAATTCAATATCCATTTTTGTCATTTTTCCTTTTCATTATCTAAGAGAGAGTTTTAATAATATGTATTACTATTTTTTGTACTGAGATTTTCATGAGTGTATCTGTTCTCCAATAAAGCTTTAGAGGTTCTGCTTATTAAAGGGACAGTCAACACCAGAATATTTGTTGTTTAAAAGATAGATAATCCCTTTATTACCCATTCCCTAGTTTTGCATAACCAACACTGTTATAATAATACACTTTTTACCTCTGTGATTACCTTGTATCTAAGCCTCTGCAGACTGCCCCTTATCTCAGTTATATTAATATACTTTTTACCTCTGTGATCACCTTGTGGCTAAGCCTCTGCAGACTACCCCCTTATTTCAGTTCTTTTGACAGACTTAGAATTTTAGCCAATCAGTGCTGACTGCTAGGTAACTCCCCTTGGTGAGCACAATGTTATCTGTATGACAAACATAAACTAATGCCCTCTAGTGGTAATAAAATGTCAAAATGCATTCGGATAAGAGGCGGCCTTCAAGGTCTACGAAATTAGCATATGACCCTACCTAGGTTTAGCTTTCAACTAAAAATACCAAGAGAACTAAGCAAAAATGGTGATAAAAGTAAATTGGAAAATTGTTTAAAATTACATGCCCTATTTTAATCATGAAAGTTTATTTTGGACTTGACTGTCCTTTTAAGCAGTGGGCAGCCAACCATGAAACCCACACTTTTTTCCACAATTCAGATAGAAAATGCAATTTAAACAACTTTCCAATTTACTTCTATTATCTAATTTGCTTCATTCTCTTGGTATCCTTTGTTGAAGGAACAGCAGTGCACTACTGGGAGCTAGCTGAAGACA
>NC_069508.1:179391958-179531958 GCF_027579735.1 Bombina bombina | reverse complement strand
AAGAGAGGGGGAGAGAGAGCAAAAGAGAGGGGGGAGAGAGTGCAAAAGAGAGGGGGAGAGAGAGCAAAAGAGAGGGGGAGAAAGAGAGCAAAAGAGAGGTAGAGCGAGAGAGCGCAAAGGAGAGGGGGAGAGAGCGCAAAAGAGAGGGGGAGAGAGCACAAAAGAGAGGGAGAAAGAGCACAAAAGAGAGGGGGAGAGAGAGAGAGCAAGGGGTGGGACAGCTGTACTGCAAAAATTGTATTCTCTTCCTGAATCATGAATGAAAAATGTTGGGTTTCATATTCCTTTAATGTATATATATGTGTACTGTATATAATATACCTGTAAATAACTTTTAATATCAATAACTTTTTCTTTACTGCCCAACAGATTTTGAAAAGTATAATTTAAGAAACTGCCCCAATTTAAAGGGACAGTCTACCATAGAATTGTTACTGTTTTATAAAATAGATAATCCCTTTATTACCCATTCCCCAGTTTTGCATAACCAACACAGTTATATTAAAGGGACAGTAAACCTTAAAAATAATGTTATATAATTCTGCACATAGTGCAGAATTATATAACATTATTTAAGTGCTATAGTTCTAAAACCCTTTTTTACCTTTTAATATGTAAAAATTATGGCGCTTTTACAGACCCGCTTTCTGCTCTCTGCTGAGCTGGTCTGTAATATTTAGTCAGCGCATCGGGCCAGCTGTATAGTCACAGCCCGGCTCGACCGCGCCATAGCACTAAGTGCAGCTCGCTCCTGTCACAGCGGGTCTGTAAAAGCGCCATAATTTTTACATATTAAAAGGTAAAAAAGGGTTTTAGAACTATAGCACTTAAATAATGTTATATAATTCTGCACTATGTGCAGAATTATATAACATTATTTTTAAGGTTTACTGTCCCTTTAATGTACTTTTTACCTCTGTGGTTACGTTGTATCTAGGAACCTTCTTCCAGCCCCCTGATCACATGACTGTGACTGTTTATTATCTTTTGTCTTGCAGTTAGCATTGTTTTGTGCTAGATCTTAAAGGGACAGTCAAGTCCAAAAAAAACTTTCATGTTTCAAATAGGGCATGTCATTTTAAACAACTTTCCAATTTACTTTTATCACCAATTTTGCTTTGTTCTCTTGGTATTCTTAGTTGAAAGCTAAACCTAGAAAGGCTCATATGATAATTTCTAAGCCATTGAAGGCCGCCTCTAATCACATGCTTTTGTATTTGCTTTTCACAACAGGGGAGAGCTAGTTCAGGTAAACCATATAGATAACATTGTGAGCACGCTCGTGGGTTGTGGCAGACACTGCACTAATTGGATAAAATAAAAGTCAATAGATAATAAATAAAATGTCATGTGATCAGGGGGCTGTCAGAAGATTCTTAGATACAAGGTAATCACAGAGCTAAAAAGTATAATAATATAACTGTAGTGTCTGAGCAAAACTGGGGAATGTGTAATAAAGGGATTATCTATCTTTTAAAACAACACACATTCTGGTGTTGACTGTCCCTTTAAATAACTTTCTGTGCCTGAACACAGTGTTATCTATATGGCCCATGTGTACTTTCAGCCTCTTTGTGTTGAAAAGAGATTTAAAAAGCATGTGATAAGAGGCAGCCCTCAAAGGCTTAGAAATTAGCATATGAGCCTACCTCTGTTTAGTTTAAACTAAGAATACCAAGAGAAAAAAGCAAATTTGATGATAAAAGTAAATTGGAAAGTCGATTAAAATTAAAAGTCCTATCTGAATAATGAATGTTTAATTTATACTTGACTGTCCCTTTAAAGAAAAAACAGTAACGTGACATCCAATAAGAATGAAAGTACAGTGGTCAGATATTTAAACTTCCAGTAATTTAGTCTCATAGGTATAAATAGTCCAAACAACCGTTAAAAATCCTCTTTTCTGTTTGATGCGAAGAAAAAGAAAACAACTGGAAGAAGAAAGAAACAGAATTTCCGAAAAGATGCATCAAATGCTGAGAAAATACAACAGCAAAGCCAAACAAACTCCTTGAGGAACAGGGATCTTGACCAAACTTTAGAAGAAGGGTTGCTCAGGGTTTTTGAGAAACTTTGAAAGAAAACATAGATGAAGAAGGTTTTCTTTCAGATTCCTGGAGTTGAAGTAGATGGAGCTGAAAAATCTATAACATTTATAAAGCATTGTAAAATAATAATGTTATAGGGAGAGACCAATTAAGAAAATAATGAGATGGGAAAATATTTGTCTCTGTCTCTTTAAAGGGGCATTAAACCCAAACAAATTATTTCATGATCCAGATAGAGAATACAATTTTAAACAACTTTCTAATTTATTTCTATTATCTCATTTGCTTCATTCTTTTGGTATCATTTGTTGAAAGAGCAGCAATGCACTACTGGTTTCTAACTGAGCACATGGGTGAGCCAATGACAATCGGTATATATATGCAGCCACCAATCAGCAGCTAGAACCTAGGTTCTTTGCTACTCCTGAGCTTTCCTAGATAAACCTTTCAGCAAAGGATAACAAAAGAAAGAAGCTAATTAAATAACAGAAGTAAATTGGAAAGTTGTTTAAAATTGTACGCTCTGTCTAAATCATGAATGTCTAATTATGACTTTACTGTCCCTTTAATAAAATCCACTTAACCCATCTACTGATTGTAGAAGAAGTAACAGGTAAATGAGGAGAAAAAGAAATTAGCCAATTTGTGCATATCAGTAGTGACCTCTAGTGGACAGAACATACAAGAACAAGCAATTATTTTATTATATACATAATAGAAAATAAATCAAATTTTATAACAGAAGTAATTAGGAAAATTGTTTAAAATTGCTCACTCTATCAGCATCATGAATGTTTAATTTTTACTTGACTTTCAGAAACAGAAGCCATTGCTGACAAAACTCTTGTTTTGTTACTTTTTAAATCAAGTTTACACTTCATATTTACCTTGTCCCTGGAAAATAATATATACAGTAAAAAGGGTTACATTTTGCACACCTTGCTATTATAAAGACTTATTTTACCTACAACTCCTATTTGGATATATTGGATTTCCTCTAAAGCTATTGCAAAGATCTTACTAAGTCCTGGAAATACAGAGCTATTGTGCAACAAATTTCTACAAACATCACTAGAAAAAGGCCACTAATTCTACTAACGATTACAGATCCAGAGAATGTAAACATACTGTTTGGATTGCAACAGTTTTGGAGCCAAGAATCTGAAAGGATAATAGTCTGCACCCGCACATATGAATGGATTAAAAAACAATATTGTATAAACCGTAGAGGAAGCTGACGCTGTGATCTAGGAGAGGTGTCTGGCGAGCAGCTACTTCTAACAAGCCGAGGATTCGAGACATTTCCTGGAAAGTGATACGTCTTGATCCGTGACAAACCACCTAATTCTTACCTCATTCGATTGAGGGTAATTGATGTAAGTAGATCGTGAGCCCTTAATAGGATATCTGGATAAAAGGGATTGTGCCTATGGGAAATGTACCTTCTACTGTAAAGAGCTGATCTCCTAGTCTTACAGACATTTATCTGCTTTTTTGTCATTGTTTATATATTACACCGCAAGTCTTATTGCACTGAATAGGAATTTGATGCTTATGTGATTCTCTTTGTTATTCCCATAAGTGTGTATTGGATTAGATACATTGTAAGCAACTATAGATACACTTGTTTATATAAGAAACAATAAGGGTTTTTATATGTTTGCTTGTCTAATAACTTTTTTGAAGATGTCTCTCTCCCTCTAGAAACTCAATATTCAACGAAAGTTGATCTGAGTAAACAGTTTACTTTAGGTGTATGAGGGAAAAAATTGTTATTTAGTTTTCAAATAGGGGTGTAGCGCTGTGTAGTGTACTATATCTTTCTGGTTTACATATATATATATATATATTTTAATTTTCTTTATTTAAATAATACAAAACGTGATATATTTATGATATTACTAATATAGTAATTGTGACATACACAATTCTGGCAGTATTTATTTCCAAAGTATATGAGGCAATATTAAATCACGTTTCATTAAGCATTCAGATACTCTTCCCAAATTTAATAGAATGATAATCATCTAATTTGTGTATAAGGCTGTAATGATATCGTTCTAACAAAAGGGTTAAAGAAACCAGATGTATCCAATCCTCTTTAGAGGGAATTACTGTACTTTTCCACCATCTTGGAATTAATTGTTTGGCGCAGTTTAACATAATACGTAAAAGTGTTGATCTAAGTCTACATCTCATTTTAGTTGGTTTGTGGAATAGACAGATTAGTGGATCAGAGGGTATATTATATTTAACAACTTTAGTGATTTCAGAGATCATGAGTTTCCAGTAAGTTTGTATCTTGGGACAGTTCCACCACACATGAAATATTGTACCGATCTGGCCACAGTTTCTCCAGCATATAGCTTGGGAATTCGGGTATAAATGTGTTAGTCTATGTGGAGTAAAGTACCAATGGCCGAGAATCCTGATGTTAGTTTCCTTACATTTTATTATTCATTATTTATTTGATCTAGTTTTGCTATAAAATTCACTCCCCCATAGAGACTGGCATTATACTTCTGAGGAAACTAACATTTTACATAGTGGTTGCTTAGGTCCAAGCATAAGACCTTTTACATCTGTTTAGAACTGATTGCAACAAATGAGATCAGGGTCATAAATTCCACCAGGCTTTTCAAGAGGTGTATCCCTGAGCAGCAATTGATCTGCAAAACCCTAATAGAAGTACTAACAAAATGAGTGTTATTAATGTCCCTTTACTTATCACTGATCACTGATATTTCACATAGGAAACCCATTTTCATATATATTTTTTTGTTTATGTCACCTGATCTATTCTCTAACTGAGATGTCTGTGGTAAAGATAAGAATATAAGAAGTGAATAAAAGCTAGAATATTATAACATTTATTCATCATCTGTGGAATTTTGAGAATAAAGGAGTGGCTAAACCCTTATCTGTGAAGCACTGCAGAAATGAGTAATATGACCGATGGCAAATGTTATACAAATGTCATTTATACCATAATGTAATATCCAAGTCATTTTTAAACTCTTAAACTTTACAGACTCCCACATTTAAAAATAAAATGTCATCAATATATTGTCAATATCTAATTTGACAAATGAGTCAGAAAGAGTTGACATGTCATCTTCATGCTCCCACACTGTGTACTTTTTATTGGTATGAAATAGATTTCTTAAGAAAAGAGAATTATATATATATATATATATATATATATATATATATATATATATATATATATATATATATATATATATACACGGTAAAGGAAGGCACTCACTGGTCTTTTCTTCAAAAAAACTTTAATAATCGTGACGTTTTGGGGACACACTCCCCTTCCTCAGACAAAAAAGTTTTTGTCTGAGGAAGGGGAGTGTGTCCCCGAAACGTCACGTTTATTAAAGTTTTTTTGAAGAAAAGACTAGTGAGTGCCTTCCTTTACCGTGTATATCTATCTGCTGGCACCCTACCCTGGCATCAGGATTGGAAAGTGAGAGTGCTCTCTATCTACATATATATATATATATATATATATATATATATATATATATATATATATATATATATAAGATGTGCATTTATTTTAAAATTACCTTTATCAAATTCAGTGAGTGCTGCCTTCCACTTTCTTGTCATTGTAGGTTTTTGGAGATTATTTGGATTAGGTTGGACTCCCTGGTCTTTAATTCTGCAATTAAGAGTACCCTATCTACCATACAGACTATATATATATATATATATATATATATATAGATATATATATAGATATAGATAGATATAGATATATAGATAGATAGATAGATAGATAGATAGATACTGTATATATAAATGTGGTAAGGCACTCCTGGTGGCCTGCTGTTAGACTCTGTAGTGTGTGTTCCCCAGGGTGCACTTCGATATACATACACACTGCAGTATCTATACATATATATATATATATATATATATATATATATATATATATACACACACATGGGATGTGCATTGTCCAGAGCTGGATTTATTATTGTCAGGCCCAGACTGACCATAGGGCATACAGGGCATTTGCCCGGTGGGCTGGGTTTGGTCATGGAATGGGGCCAACATTAATATTTGTGCATGATGCAGGGCCAGCCGTTGAACAGGAGTGTAACTACAGCGATCTCAGAGGTCTCAAATACAGGGATATGAAACAAAAAAAAATCATTTTGTGATTCAGACAGAGCATAAACATTTTTTTCTCCAATTAACTTCTTCTATTATTAAATTTGCTTAGTTCCCATGATATTCTTTGTTGAAGAGATACCTAGATAGGCATCTGAAGCACTACATGTCAGGAAATAGTGCTGCCATATAGTGCTCTTGTATATGGATACCATTCTTGCAAAACTGCTGCAATATAGTGCTCTAGACATAAGCAGGCTTCTGAGCATACCAAGATAATGAATAAAAATTGATATCAGAAGTAACATCTAGGTGACCCTTCTGGCCTTTCAGTCGGGCTCCACCTGCATCATGTTTGGCCCCTCTTTGGGCCCCCCTGGCAAAAAGGGGATCACAGTATAGATAAAGTGTATGAATTTGCCTTTATGGTGACAAGGTTTGCATGGTTGCTGTCACAGTGTTATCATACTTAAAAACCTGCCACCATAATTGTACTGGAAGCTGCATACGTGCATATTTTCTGACACAGGCAAACCAAGGGGGAAGGTGGCCAGTCGCATAGAAGCAGCTCCTCTTGATGGTGCCTGTTGATTTCCGTGTGTTCTTTTTCTCTGATATTGCATCTTACTTGTGCTCAGGTGCCAGTTGTTTTGAGCAATTGTGACACAGTATGATGAGCAATAAGCGATAATCATTTTTAAAAAATGCTTCAACAGCTCTTTTTCATGTTTATATTTCACATTGTTTTACTATTAAGGGCAAGTTATTTACAAAATACAAGGACAGAAGAGTTTTACAAACTTTAAATGTTTTTGCAAAGTCGTTTTGGAGTATAGTTAAATATAGGGTGACCCTATTGCCGCTTTAAAGAGGGAGACATATGACAAATACATATGTCAGGGTTCTTATAATGGATCATTATTCAAAATATTTCTTTAAACAGCCCTGACATATGTATTTTTCATATGTGTCCCTTTTTAAAGTAATATGGTCAGCCTAGTTAAATAACAAAAGGGGAAGAAGTGAGCTGCTCTGCCATAAAATGCCCAGGTGTAATCTTCGTCCGAGTCCGGCCCTGATTATTGTGAAAATTCAGCACGCTAAGATCTGTGGTGCCGCAGGTGTGTTAGCTGGAAGTAGGTGCAGTCACACCAGGTGATTCAGGGGGCCAGGTATGGTGCCCGCAAGTGAAATGTGGTTAAATAAACACTAAAAACTCAGATCCTTGTCTACAGTTTCCTGTGATCTCGTTTAGAAATGCAGTGTCACATAATCAGCATTCCTTCCTAAGGAGCCAAGCAGCATAGATTGTCTCAAACTCATGTATTTATCTGTTAAGCAGTTACATTTATATTAAGCTCTGACTTCCAATAATTTAAAAGTCATTTAATGGCACATAAAAGTTCAAAATGAAAATGCTCTTCCTATTTATAATTGCTCTGTTGCTGGCTTATTAACTATATGTGTATAAATCCTATTTAAACACATAGTTAAAGTCTGCACTAGTGGGACCCAGCTGAAGACATCTGTTGAACAAATGACAAGAAGCATATGTGTGTAGCTTGCAAACACCAGCTAGCTTCCAGGAGTGCATGGCTGCTCCTTAGCCTTCCTAGATATGTCAAGAAAACCAAGAGAACAAAGTAAATTTGTTAAATAAGTAAATGGAAAAGTCTCTTAAAATGTATTACATGTTCTATCTGATTCATCAAAGTTTAATTGTGACTTTCATATCCCTTTAAAATATGTAAAAGACATTTAATGAAACGTTGTTGCAGTTCTTTTCATTGTTCCAACTAAAAGATGACATTTTAATATGTTTATTTTAACATATTTTCATGTGCTGAATAAACCTAGATTTTTATTTCCAGACTTGTGGTGGTTTGTGTTTGTAAACCAATGCAACCAACCAATAAAAATAAATGCTAGTTTTAAATAGAGATGTGCTTTCTGGCTGCAGATCAATGCCCTGGACCAACCTCCCAATTCCTCGAAAACTTTGCTGCCTGGCTTTCTCACTTTCTCTCTACAAATACACCTGCTCTAATCCTAGGGGACTTCAACATCCCCATTGATAACCCATCTACCCCTGCTGCCTCTAAACTTCTCTCACTCACAAACTCCTTTAGTCTTTTACAATCCACCCTATTCCCTACTCACCGTGACGGACACTCTCTTGATCTGGTATTCTCCTACCTTTGCTCCCCTTCTGATGTCATCTGTCGTCCATTTCCCATCTCAGACCACCATCTGCTCACCTATAATCTCAATGTACAGGCTAAACCTATTTCTACCCCACGCCTCCGCACCTGTAGAAATCTGCACACTGTGGATCCTCTCCAACTTTCTAACCTTATTCAAAAACGCCTTCCCCACACTTCCACGGTATCCTGCCCTGACCTTGCTACAAACCACTATAACAATACTCTTTCCTCTGCACTCAACACCCTTGCTCCTCCACAAATACGCAAAACCCCACGTCAACAACTCCAGCCCTGGCACTCTCAGCAAACACGCTATCTACAAAAATGCTCCCGTGCTGCTGAACGTGCCTGGAGGAAATCCCGCTCTGAACCGATTTCCTACACTGTAAGTTCATTCTTTATTCTTACTCCTCTGCCCTTCACTTAGCCAAGCAAACCTACTTCTCTTCTCTCATATCTTCTCACTCCTCAAACCCTAAACGTTTCTTCTCCATTTTCAACACTCTCCTCTATCCACCTGCACCACCCCCCTCATCTGACTTTAGTGCTCAAGACTTGGCAGACTACTTTTTCAACAAAACAATTACCATCCGAAGTAAAATCCCACCACAAGACTGCAACCTTCCATCTCTGCCCCGGTCACCCCCTCCAACACTCTCAGTACCTTCTCCCCAACCACTGAGAATGAAGTGAGTTCCCTAATATCTTCCTCACACCTCACTACCTGCCCCCTTGACCCTATCCTTTCACATCTAATACCTTCTCTGTCCTCTACCCTCACCCCAGCTCTTACTCACATATTCAACCGATCCCTTACTACTGGTTCATTTCCATCATCCCTCAAACATGCAAAGGTCACTCCCATCCTCAAAAAACCCTCCCTTGACCCCAATTCTCCTGCAAACTACCGCCCCATATCACTACTTCTGCTAGCTTCTAAAGTCCTGGAAAAACTAGTTTTCGATCGCCTAACACACTTCCTATCCTCTAACTCATTGCTTGACCCCCTGCAATCTGGCTTCCATCCACAACACTCAACTGAGACTGCCCTCACCAAGGTTACTAACAATCTTCTTTCTGCTAAAAACAATGGCCACTATTCTATACTTATCTTACTTGACCTGTCTGCTGCCTTTGACACTGTTGACCATCCCCTCCTCCTACGGACTCTCAGCTCCCTTGGGCTCTGTGACATTGCCCTCTCCTGGATCCACTCTTATCTCTCTAATAGGTCCTTTTCTGTCTCATTTGCTGGCGACTCATCATCTCCATTGCCTCTGTCTGTTGGAGTACCTCAAGGCTCTGTTCTAGGCCCTCTACTCTTCTCTATTTATACTTCCTCACTGGGTAAACTTATTAGTAGCTATGGCTTCAACTATCGCCTCAATGCTGATGATACTCAGATCTACCTATCCACCCCTGCACTCTCTCCGTCTGTCCTTTCCCACATCAGCGACTGCTTATCTGGCATGTCTTCCTGGATGGCCTCTCACCACCTAAAAATCAACATGTCCAAGACTGAGCTTCTTCTAAACACCCCAACTAATTCTACTCCAGTTTCTAACTTTACTATCACTGTCGGTGACACCACTATCTCCCCCAAGTCCGCTGCCTAGGAGTTACACTCGACTCCAATCTGTCCTTCATACCCCACATCCAATCGCTCTCTTCATCCTGTCACAACCACCTATGCAATATCTCCAAAATTTGTCCTTTTCTGAGTGCTGAAACTACTAAACAGTTAATCCACTCCCTAGTAATTTTCCGGCTTGACTACTGTAACAACCTACTAACTGGCCTTCCTCTCTCCCGCCTCTCCCCCCTTCAATCCATCCTAAATGCCTCTGCTAGGCTAATCCACCTCTCCCGACGCTCTGTATCTGCCGCACCCCTCTGTGAGTCCCTTCACTGGCTCCCCATTCACAGCAGAATTAAATTCAAAATTCTCACTCTGACCTACAAAGTCCTTACCAATGCAGCCCCCCATACCTGTCCTCACTCATCAACAAATATAGCCAAGCCCGTCCCCTAAGATCCAACAACGATCTACTCCTTGCCTCTTCTACCATCACCTCCTCTCATGCTAGACTACAGGACTTCTCTTGTGCGGCATGAACCCTTTGGGTCGCATTTCCTTGAGCTGTCAGACTTTCCCCCAACCTCTCCTCCTTTAAACGTTCCCTAAAGACCTTCTTGTTCATGGAAGCCTATCACCAAATCAGTAACTAATGAATTCCACTTGCCTAATAGCTGCCCTCATCTAACTTCACACTAACATCATTCCCACCTTTGCAGTCCCCACCTCCTGTTTCTCACCCTCCTACCCATTTAGATTGAAAGTTCCCACGGGAACAGGGCTCCCAATTCCTCCTGTATTTGTTTGTTAAATTTTGTCTGGTGTCTCATATTGTACTGTCCTTTTATCTTTGTTACCTATGAACAGCGCTGCAGAATCTGTTGGCGCTTTATAAATAAAGAATAATAATAATAATAATAATAAATTTGTAAGAATTTTGCTGAATTAGGCACTAAATGTTGGATTTTAGTCAGACAGAGATGTATGTTCTTTTAACGTTGAAAAAAATGGCTATTTTAATTGTGTGAATCCTATAATGTAAGATTTTTGTTAATATTAATTGTCTATTTTAGCTGTTCTCATTGGAAATAACAGTAACAAATCAAATCCAATATTCGTCAGAACTGAATGCCTGCATGGACGAAACCAAACCGAATGTTTGAAAAAAAATCCAAAACAAATCTTTCGGACCAGACAAATTTTTCGCCTGTGCACATGTTTAGTTTTTAACATCCCTTCCCCTTTTTATAAATCACTTTTATATGTTTTTCATTTTTAGTTAGCATTGATTATATGTTGGCCATGCATTGGCACATTGCTCATCCATCATATTCTAACTATTTTTAGCCACCAATCGGCAAGCACTACACAGGTGCTGAACCAAAAAATGGGCCGGCTCCTAAGCTTACATTCCTGATTTTTCAAATAAAGATACCAAGAGAACATAGAAAAATTGATAATAGGAGTAAATTAGAAAGTTGCTTAAAAATATGAATCAGGAAAAAACAATTGGGTTTCATATCCCTTTAAGAGGTTAAAATAAATCTTCACTACTGGTACATTGTATTTACAGGGGTGGAGCTGGATTTAGGAGAGGTTTAAAGGGATAATAAACACCAAAAATGTTATTGTTTAAAAAAGATAGATAACCCCTTTATTTACCACTCCCCAGTTTTGCATAACCAACACAGTTATATTAATACACTTTTTACTTATATAATTACCTTGTATCTAAGCTTCTGCAGACTGCCTCCTTATCTCAGAGCTTTTGACAGACTTGCATTTCAGGCAATTAGTGCTGACTCTTAAATAACTTCCCGTGCATGAGCACTATGTTATCTATATGAAACACATGAACTAACACCCTTTAGCTGTGAAAAACTGTCAAATGCAGAGGCAGCCTTCAAGGGCTTAGAAATTAGCATATGAGCCTAACTAGGTTTAGCTTTCAACTAAGAATAATAAGAGAATAAAGCAAATGTAATGATAAAAGTAAATTAGAAAGTTGTTTAATTGCATGCCCTATCTGAATCATGAAAGTTTAATTCGGACTTTACTATCCCTTTAGGTGTTCCTGGGAAGGGAGCGGTGATTTCTGAGTGGGAATTGCTGTTTCAAGTTCCAAGACCAGGGAGAAAATCTGTCGTAGGGACATCTGATCACTCACTGTTGTCAATCTATAGCAGTGATTTTTAACCTTTTTTTTGCCGTGGCACACTTTTTTACATTAAAAAATCCTGTGGCACACCACCATCCCAAAATTTAAAAAAAATCACACATTGTAGCCTAATACAGCATATATATATATATATATATATATATATATATATATATATATATATATATATATATATATATATATATATATACACATACACACAAACACACACATACTGTATGTATTGTACTGTTATGCCATGCCTCCTACAAACTACCCCTGCACTGGGAGTAAAAAATAAGCAAAGTTTAAAAAATATGTCACACTGTTGTCAGTCTGCCGTGGCACACCTGAGGATCTCTCACGGCACACTAGTGTGCCACGGCACACTGGTTGAAAAACACTGATCTATAGCCTTCCTGTAAAATGCGGGGCATGCAGACATAACGAGAAGCGCTCTACCAGCAACGAACAGCAGCTCAGTAACTTGTTTTATAGCAAGTTACCACCTAGGTGCAGTTTCTTTTAGCACTGTTGTGCTTTTCACATTGGAGAACTTCCCTAAAGTAAATCAGTCGCCTAGCAAGGTCAGTCCAGAACCGGCTATCCCTCTATGAAAAAGGAACACAACGACAACAACGATGATAGTTTCAGCCTTGTGTGGGCCTCATAAGTGAGGTGCAGCCATATCGCTCTAAACACAGTGGGCAAGGAGTCCACGTCTGGTTTCCCCTATCACCCTTAGGGAGGCTTCCTTAGGGTGATAATACAAATTAATAGACAAAGAGAAGATCTCTACCAGGAACAAACAGCTCAGTAGCTTTTTCTATGGTGAAACAACCTCTTTTAGCCCAATGGTGCTTTTCACAGAAGAGAACTTTCCTGAAGTGTATCAGTCTGATCTGGCCTAAGGTCAGTTCAGCCCTGAAATGCCAGGCAATTCTCCTCTGTACAATCGCTGGGAAGCTCTGCATATTATTGTACTCTGTGCATACAAGAACACTTACATATTGATTGTAATCATTTAATAAATGTTATTGAGTTATCATAGCAATGCCCTGCATACAGCTCCTATTACTGCTACATGAAGGACTGAACTTACAATCACAATGATTTAGCACTGTCTGCCAGCATTGGGCACTGAATGAGTTAAAAACTCAGATAGTTAATAAGGCATGTCAGGCTTATGTGTTCTAGGACTGGCATTGCATTCTATTTAAAATGTGTGCTACCCAGAGAGACAGAACAATAAAATGCAACCTAAAGGACCACTAAATACAGCAGAACTGAATTATTGCCAAATACTCAATAGGAAGACAATGCAATAGCACTTACATTGGATTTGAAATGAGCAGTAGAATACTTTCTCACAAATTTCAAAGTTAATTCAGTTTTTCGTCCCTCTGTATTATGTGACAGCTATCAGCCAATCACAAAATGCATATGTTATACTGTGCCCTTTTGCACATGCTCAGTAGTAGCGGGAGCCTCAGAAAGTGTGCATATAAAAATAATGTGCATGTTTTGATAATGGAGATATAATGAAAAGTTTTTTTTAATATTTTTTGCTTTATCGGAATCATGAAACTTTAAATGGACAGTCAACACCAGAATTTTGTTGTTTTAAAAGATAGATAATCCCTTAATTACCAATTCTCCAGTTTTGCATAACCAACACAGTTATAATTATATACTTTTTACCTCTGTATTTACATTGTATCTAAGCCTCAGCAGACTGCCCCATTATTTGAGTGCTTTTGACAGACTTGCATTTTAGCCAATCAGAGATGTCTCCATGATAAAGTCACGCGCAAGAGCTCAATGTTATCTATATGAAACACGTGAACTAATGCCCTCTAGTGGTGAAAAACTATCAAAATGCATTTAGATTAGAGGCGTCCTTCAATTAGCATATGAACCCCCTAGGTTTAGCTTTCAACTAAGAATACCAAGAGAACAAAGCAAAATTGGTGATACAACTAAATTGGAAAGTTGTTTAAAATTACATGCCCTATTTGAAACATTAAAGTTTTTTTTGGACTTGACTGTCCCTTTAATTTTGACTTTAGTGTCCCGTAGGTATGCAGCAAATGCTCAAAGCCAGCTGCAAACTATACAGTGATTGCTTAGATCAAACTAATTAACAGCTAGCCAGATAAAAATACTTACCTGTTTTTTTTAAAATAGTTTAGCAAATCATTAATAAAGTGTCAGTTTAAAATGCTTTTGAAACAGTTATTTTTTATATAGGTGTTTTTCAAATATAAAAAATAATTAAATGTTCTTTTAAAGGTTGAGTGTACTCTAATTTCTCCCCTTTCATTTGTGCTCAATGATCCATTTAGCCTGCAGAAGTGTATTAAATTGTTTACATATAGCGTCGTAGACTATTTACCTTTATATCCGCATTTGAAAAAGATGATTTTGCCAATGGTTTCCCTACCTATACTTTAAGTTTCTATACTTAAAGGGCCATGAAACAGAACATTGAATTTTAAACAACATTACAATTTACTTCTATTCTTTAATTTGTTTTGTTCTCTTGGTATCCTTTGTGGAAAAGCATACCTAGGTAGGCTCAGGAGCTGCTGATGGGTGGCTGCACATATATGCCTCATGTTATTGGCTCTCTGGTGTGCACTGATGTTTCTTCAACAAAAGATAGCAAGAGAATGTTGCAAATTATATACTGGAACTAAATTGTAAAACTGCTTAAAATTCTATTCTCTATCTTAATCATGGCTGAAAAATGTTGTTTTTCAAGTCCCTTCAAGTATAGACTATAGAAAGCTGTGTAAAAATAGCCATCAGAATAAATAACACTCCCTGGTAAGAGAGACAAGCAATGCAAATTTAAATTCAATTGTTCTCTTTAAGTATTGTGATTTGGTATACAGAGATAATATAAAGAAGCATGCATGTGTACAGAAAGTGGTCAAATAAAGACATGTGATTTCCCTGCAAGATCAACCCATTTTGATGGGTTGTGGCTTCAAAGAACAAACACTGCTATTTCACATACAAAAATAAACACATGAAGCAAAATCAATTAGCAGAGACAACTATTTCAAATACAAACAATACCAAAAGGAGCAATTTCTCATATATTTTATACCCTGCAGCTGGTATAACAAGTCATTGCAAACACATTGACAGTACACCCATATGATGCTATTGTGCAATCTCTTAGAATACACTTTGGGTGTTTGACTGTTCAGTTAATGAGCCTCTCTCCTTATGTGGAATGTAATCAGACTTTCTTATCTTAAGTCAATAATGAAAGTATGCAGGAAAAATAGCCCACAAAGTAGGTTAGGTCATTGTGTCTGAAGTACATTATATCTCTGTTTGCGGTTTTTCAAGTCTGAACATATTTAAATATAAGACTGAGTTACTGTAACAACTGTTTTATTGGGTTTTTTTTTAAATAAAATAAAGAGTAATTCTGAAATTTGTAGCATTTGACTCAAATCTGATGAGTAGTGCAGTTATGTTTTTCCATGGTACAATTTAGTTTTTGCAACTTTTTTTCTCTTCTCAGGCAGTAAGGTAAGTGCAGAGAACTAGTGTGATGTCACATGCTGTTAAAAGCGCTGACATCAGCTCCACCTACAGGCTAAAATAAAACAGTTTACAATGGATAGAAAAGGTATAAAAAATAAGAAATGCATCAAAATTAAGGTTTAAAACCATTTAAATGTTGTATTATTAGAACAAATTGCTTTAGTTTACAGTCCAGGGACATATGTCTTAAAGAAGCATCTCTGGCATTCATGTTTACCCTATCTCCTCTGAGGCAAATTAGGCATATATATCTTATTGAGCGACTGCACTGATCAAGCAATTGCTGTGTAACATGTTGCAGGGTCATTTAACCATTGTATGGTGGTGATTTACAGCTTATTGTTATTTTAACAATGTCCCATTGCATATTACTTTATAGGACCACAACCAAAAAAAAGATACAAAACTGAATAACATACTTTTTTGCCACACTTAGATAACCCTTGACAGAATGCATCATAAGTGTAAAAGTATATCTGAGTTTAAAAAATGTAACTTTAGGATTCAGCTATTGTGTATACAATTTACTCCCGTTGGGAAATGTACTTTATTCTCTTAGTATCATTTGTTCAAAAGCAGGTATGGAGGCTCAGGAGCGTGCATGTGTCTGGAGTAGACCTCTGTCATATAGTTCTCCAGACACATGCACGCTACCTACCTAGGTATCTCCGCAACACAATGAGAACAAATTAAATATGATAATAGAAGTAAACTGGAAAAGTTTTTCCCTAACTGAATCATGAAATAAATAATTTGGGGTTTCAAGTTGTTTTTTATTTGCATTGTTATTGAAATGAATAGGAAATGTATGTTTGGGCACAAATTCTCCCTACACCTGCCCCAGCTTTGTTTACGTCACATTGTGCCTTTAAAGGGCCACTACATAAAGCAGACTTTAATAACTGACATACACATACTAAAAAGACAACACAATCGCACTTACTTTGAATTTGAAATCAACAGTAGAATATTTTCTAGCTAGTTTCAATGTTATTCCAATTTTCCATCCCCCTATGTCATGTGACAGCCATCAGCCAATCAGAGAATGTATATACTGAGCACTTTTGCACATGGTCAGTAGGAGCTGGAGCCTCAGAAAGTGTACATCCGATATTATAAAAGGCCAGGTATGTCTGTCCAATGCAGTCATGCGCAGTAGAAACTGCAGCGTGAAACAAACATACCTGGCCGTAAGGAAGGATCAGTCAAGGCTGTGAGGATCAGACAGAAGAAAGGGTGGGCGGGAGCGGGCATGGGGCGTGACGGGGCGGGAGCAGGCATGGGGCGTGACGGGGCGGGAGCGGGCATGACGGGGCGTAGCTGACAAGAGTGAGTGTGGCAGGGGCGTGGCCGGACAGGTCGTGTGGGTGGGACCACTGCACTGCAGTAAATGACCCATGTACTCAGACTTTAGGACTACTATAAATATAATGTGCAAACTCTGATAATGGAAGTATATTGGAAAGTTTTATTTATTTTCTCTTTAAATTGCATGCTTTATCTGAATCAAGAAACTTTTATTGTGACGTTGGTGGCCCTTTAATGTCATTTTAATTTCCTCCATCTAGCAGTATCATTTTCCTACATGGATAATCTAAAGGGCAGACACAGATTATGTTGTCCTAGTTTTACTCAAATACAATGATGTGGGGAAAACAATGCATATTAATGATAATAATAATAATATATAGTGGTGTTGAGCCTCCATCGGACACCCTATTCCAGCTGCACAGGTCGCACACCCTATTCCAGCTGCTCAGGTCGCACACCCTATTCCAGCTGCACAGGTCACACACCCTATTCCAGCTGCGCAGGTCGCACACCCTATTCCAGCTGCGCAGGTTGCACACCCTATTCCAGCTGCACAGGTTGCACACCCTATTCCAGCTGCACAGGTTGCACACCCTATTCCAGCTGCACAGGTCGCACACCCTATTCTAGCTGCACAGGTTGCACACCCAATTCTAGCTGCACAGGTCGCACACCGTTCCCTCTTTCAAACTCAAATGAGTATCAGATAAATGAGAGATCATCAGTGTAACAATTTTCCGCTCAACACCTTCCTCATCTGTAGAGTTATTAAAATAAAAACTCTTCAAAGAGTCAAGTGCTACACTTATGTTTATAGATCAGCATTAAATGTGTCATTTTCCTGTTGACTAAAAGCAGAATTTCAAATGCTTTGAAAAAAAAACTAACAATGAATTAGGCTCATTCTTGGAAAACTGGATCCACACACACAATAAAATATGTATCCACACACACATGAGACGAAGTAACTGACTTATGTTATGAATTGAGAATACTTGATGCTATTGCTTGTGCCTAACACTAATTAGTTAAACACATAGCTAAAGTCCCACTATGGATCTCGACCATAATGCAATTGTACAGCCAAACTGTAGTGGCAAACATATAGTGCACATGGATTAGTAATGTTGTTACCAAAGGGACATACTAATAATAATAATAATAATAATAATAAATTAATACAATATTATAGAAATAACTTGTTCCTTTAAATATGAACATAATAGACCAATGCAAACATGGGCAGACATTCAGGTGAATTGAAGGCTCAGGTTATCCAAAATACAGTATTAATTAGTCTAATTGTACAGTAGTGAAAGAAAGCAGTTGGTAAAATTCTGGTTTTGTGACATAATATTAATATACTGATAATTAGTCTATTAATTCTAGAAAGACAGCAACAACAAAAAAAATGGATTTTATTTTTAATTTACTTGTTACTTTTAATATTTTAGTAGTCAAAATTCTCATCAGGTATCAGAAAGTAAAATATAAAAGCAAAGTAAAATATCTTAATAACAGGCAATGAAAGTTCTAAACAAACTTTTCATTTAGGTTATCCGATACTCACAGTGACCACCTGTCTTCTGCTTATTGGCCACAAGGAGGCAAAATGAGATGTTTGATTCTCAGTGCTTGATAAAGTCTACCATTTTACTGCTATACCTTTGTCAACAGTAAAGCAATATTTGTAGCCCTACCTGGCAGCTAGAAGGTTCATAAAGAACCATAACCTTTGTATTAATTGTTGTATACCTATGTAGCAAATAAGTTAATGTTTAAAAGTACCCACCGTACACTGTATATTCTCTATAACCTCAGAATAGTTAAAGCGACTTGAAACTCCAGAAATAAACTTTCATGGCTCAGACAGAGCACATAATGTTAATAGAGTTTTCAATATACATCTATAATCAAATTGGTGGCTACACTCATATGCCTAATGTCATTGGCTCAACAGAGTGTTCAACTAGCTCCCAGTAGTGCATTGCTGCTCCAGAGTTGACTTTTACTATGGGGAATAATAAAGAGCATTTTATTTATTTATTATTTATTTTATGTGCCCTTAAAGGGACAGTCTACACCAGAATATTTATTGTTTTAAAAGATAGATAATCCCTTTATTACCCATTCCCTAGTTTTGCATAACCAACACAGTTATAGTAATACACTTTTTACCTCTGTGATTACCTTGTATCTTAGCCTCTACAAACTGCCCCTTATTTAAGTTCTTTTGACAGCTTTGCATTTTAGCCAATCAGTGCGGGAGCTCCATGTGCGTGAGTTATCTATATGAAACACATGAACTAACACCCTCTAGTGGTGAAAAACTGTAAAAATGCCCTGAGCTAAGAGGCGGCCTTCAAGGGCTTAGAAATTAGCATATGAACCTCCTAGGTTTAGCTTTCAACTAAGAATACCAAGAGAACAAAGCAAAACTGGTGATAGAAGTAAATTGGATTTTTTTTATAAATGACATGCCCTATCTGAATAATGAAAGTTTGTTTTGGACTAAACTGTCCCTTTAACTAAGCAGCTTTACAATACATTACCTGCTTTAAAAAAATGCTCTAAAGTGTTAAGCACTTTATTATTGCACTATTGATTGCATATAACTATGTTTATAAGCCCTGCAAATGTGTTAAACACATAGTAAAAGTCAACTCTGGAGCAGCAATGCACCACTGGGAGCTAGCTGAACACATCTGGAGAGCCAATGACATTAGGCATATGAGTGTAGCGACCAATCACCAGCTAGCACCCAGTAGTGCATTTCTGCTCCAGAGTGGACATTTACCATGTGTTTAACACCTTTGCAGAGCTTATAAACATAGTTATACGCAAACACTCTCCATGAATATTTAAAGGGACAGTGTACTGTATTTTTTCCTCTGCTTTAATGTGTTCCCAATTCTATTTTATCTACGGGAGTGTATTCAATTGTTTACAAACAGCTCATTTACCTTTATTTTGCCATTTGAAATAGCTGACAGTTGCGAGCCTGTTTGATTCCCACTGGTAAAAGTGCCTAGTAATTTATTCATTGAATACGCTATAAATATGCCATATTGGGACTTTATCAACTACTCGTAGCTGTTGAATGATGAAAAAAAACATGGCTGAAAAAGGTGTAGATATTTATGATTGTGATCAGTAGAAATGAGACTTGCACAGGTTATGTAGGCCCAGTAATTGGATCATTTAAAAAGTGATGTAAATTCTGTAAAAAAAAAAAAGTCTGTGATTGTGTTGAATTTGAAAAGCAACCGTTAACTTATTAACACCCAATTAGTTGTGATACAGCATGTTAGTCTTGCAACAGAATGACTTATATTTCATATACACATAACTAGATTTCAACAATTAAGCAATGAAATGCAGAGGAAATCCAGATAAAACAAATGTTGCAGAAGCAGCTAAACCTGTTTTATTTTAGTAATTCTTTTCATTGTTTTGCAAATCTAGGGACAGACCTCTAAAAAAAAACTTGAGTATTTTTATCTTATCTCCTCTGCAGTGGTCTTTAGGAAAATATATAAATAAGTTCCTGCACTGATCAAGCAATCACTCTGTAAAAACACAATTTTTAGATTTAAATTACAGGAAAGGGGGGCAAACTAAATAATGAATTTACATGGCTTTTGTTTTCTTCACAATTTTTTTTTTTTTTTTCAAGAAGAGTCCAATGTTTTAGATTAATGTCCCTTTAAGACAACAGTCCTTGTTCTCTGCTCCATATGTTGCTGGGATACGGTACCCAGGGAGGGAGCTGCTAGTCTCCCGATCTTCTCACTGGAGAAGTAACAATGTTGCCCAGAGTACAAGCAGCCCAGGAAGTTGACGGCTGAAAATGCTGAGAAGCAAAAGATGCTCATGTGTTACTATGTGACAGTGAATGTTATACAATATATGTCAGACCTATGTGTAATATAGTAACCTGTGATACAATATATGTCAGACCTATGTGTAATATAGTAACCTGTGATACAATATATGTCAGACCTATGTGTAATATAGAAACCTGTGATACAATATATGTCAGACCTATGTGTAATATAGTAACCTGTGATACAATATGTCAGACCTATGTGTAATATAGTAACCTGTGATACAATATATGTCAGACCTATGTGTAATATAGTAACCTGTGATACAATATATGTCAGACCTATGTGTAATATAGTAACCTATGATACAATATATGTCAGACCTATGTGTAATATAGTAACCTGTGATACAATATATGTCAGACCTATGTGTAATATAGTAACCTGTGATACAATATATGTCAGACCTATGTGTAATATAGTAACCTGTGATACAATATATGTCAGACCTATGTGTAATATAGTAACCTGTGATACAATATATGTCAGACCTATGTGTACTATAGTAACCTGTGATACAATATATGTCAGACCTATGTGTAATATTGTAACCTGTGATACAATATATGTCAGACCTATGTGTAATATAGTAACCTGTGATACAATATATGTCAGACCTATGTGTACTATAGTAACCTGTCATACAATATATGTCAGACCTATGTGTACTATAGTAACCTGTGATACAATATATGTCAGACCTATGTGTAATATAGTAACCTGTGATACAATATATGTCAGACCTATGTGTACTATAGTAACCTGTGATACAATATATGTCAGACCTATGTGTACTATAGTAACCTGTGATACAATATGTCAGACCTATGTGTAATATAGTAACCTGTGATACAATATATGTCAGACCTATGTGTAATATAGTAACCTGTGATACAATATATGTCAGACCTATGTGTACTATAGTAACCTGTCATACAATATATGTCAGACCTATGTGTACTATAGTAACCTGTGATACAATATATGTCAGACCTATGTGTAATATAGTAACCTGTGATACAATATATGTCAGACCTATGTGTAATATAGTAACCTGTGATACAATATATGTCAGACCTATGTGTACTATAGTAACCTGTGATACAATATATGTCAGACCTATGTGTAATATAGTAACCTGTGATACAATATATGTCAGACCTATGTGTACTATAGTAACCTGTGATACAATATATGTCAGACCTATGTGTAATATAGTAACCTGTGATACAATATGTCAGACCTATGTGTAATATAGTAACCTGTGATACAATATATGTCAGACCTATGTGTAATATAGTAACCTGTGATACAATATATGTCAGACCTATGTGTAATATAGTAACCTGTGATACAATATATGTCAGACCTATGTGTAATATAGTAACCTGTGATACAATATATGTCAGACCTATGTGTAATATAGCAACCTGTGATACAATATATGTCAGACCTATGTGTACTATAGTAACCTGTGATACAATATATGTCAGACCTATGTGTAATATAGTAACCTGTGATACAATATGTCAGACCTATGTGTAATATAGTAACCTGTGATACAATATATGTCAGACCTATGTGTAATATAGTAACCTGTGATACAATATATGTCAGACCTATGTGTAATATAGTAACGGTGGTACAATATATGTCAGACCTATGTGTAATATAGTAACCTGTGATAAAATATATGTCAGACCTATGTGTAATATAGTAACCTGTCATACAATATATGTCAGACCTATGTGTAATATTGTAACCTGTGATACAATATATGTCAGACCTATGTGTAATATAGTAACCTGTCATACAATATATGTCAGACCTATGTGTAATATTGTAACCTGTGATACAATATGTCAGACCTATGTGTACTATAGTAACCTGTGATACAATATATGTCAGACCTATGTGTAATATAGTAACCTGTGATACAATATGTCAGACCTATGTGTAATATAGTAACCTGTGATACAATATATGTCAGACCTATGTGTAATATAGTAACGGTGGTACAATATATGTCAGACCTATGTGTAATATAGTAACCTGTGATACAATATATGTCAGACCTATGTGTAATATAGTAACCTGTCATACAATATATGTCAGACCTATGTGTAATATTGTAACCTGTGATACAATATATGTCAGACCTATGTGTAATATAGTAACCTGTCATACAATATATGTCAGACCTATGTGTAATATTGTAACCTGTGATACAATATATGTCAGACCTATGTGTAATATAGTAACCTGTGATACAATATATGTCAGACCTATGTGTACTATAGTAACCTGTGATACAATATATGTCAGACCTATGTGTAATATAGTAACCTGTGATACAATATATGTCAGACCTATGTGTAATATAGTAACCTGTCATACAATATATGTCAGACCTATGTGTAATATTGTAACCTGTGATACAATATATGTCAGACCTATGTGTAATATAGTAACCTGTCATACAATATATGTCAGACCTATGTGTAATATTGTAACCTGTGATACAATATATGTCAGACCTATGTGTAATATAGTAACCTGTGATTAGGCTGACCATATTGCCGCTTTAAGAAGGAACACATATGAAAAATACATATGTGAGGGTTCTTATACAAAACCATTTCTTTAAACAGCCCTGAAAACAGTCCTGACATATGTATTTTTCATATGTGTCCCTTTTTAAAGCGGCAATATGGTCGGCCTACCTGTGATACAATATATGTCAGACCTATGTGTAATATAGTAACCTGTGATACAATATATGTCAGACCTATGTGTAATATAGTAACCTGTGATACAATATATGTCAGACCTATGTGTAATATAGTAACCTGTGATACAATATATGTCAGACCTATGTGTAATATAGTAACCTGTGATACAATATATGTCAGACCTATGTGTACTATAGTAACCTGTGATACAATATATGTCAGACCTATGTGTAATATAGTAACCTGTGATACAATATATGTCAGACCTATGTGTAATATAGTAACCTGTCATACAATATATGTCAGACCTATGTGTAATATAGTAACCTGTCATACAATATATGTCAGACCTATGTGTAATATAGTAACCTGTGATACAATATATGTCAGACCTATGTGTAATATAGTAACCTGTGATACAATATATGTCAGACCTATGTGTAATATAGTAACCTGTGATACAATATATGTCAGACCTATGTGTAATATAGTAACCTGTGATACAATATATGTCAGACCTATGTGTAATATAGTAACCTGTGATACAATATATGTCAGACCTATGTGTACTATAGTAACCTGTCATACAATATATGTCAGACCTATGTGTAATATAGTAACCTGTGATACAATATATGTCAGACCTATGTGTAATATAGTAACCTGTGATACAATATATGTCAGACCTATGTGTAATATAGTAACCTGTGATACAATATATGTCAGACCTATGTGTAATATAGTAACCTGTGATACAATATATGTCAGACCTATGTGTACTATAGTAACCTGTGATACAATATATGTCAGACCTATGTGTACTATAGTAACCTGTCATACAATATATGTCAGACCTATGTGTACTATAGTAACCTGTGATACAATATATGTCAGACCTATGTGTAATATAGTAACCTGTGATACAATATATGTCAGACCTATGTGTAATATAGTAACCTGTGATACAATATATGTCAGACCTATGTGTACTATAGTAACCTGTGATACAATATATGTCAGACCTATGTGTAATATAGTAACCTGTGATACAATATATGTCAGACCTATGTGTACTATAGTAACCTGTGATACAATATATGTCAGACCTATGTGTAATATAGTAACCTGTGATACAATATGTCAGACCTATGTGTAATATAGTAACCTGTGATACAATATATGTCAGACCTATGTGTAATATAGTAACCTGTGATACAATATATGTCAGACCTATGTGTAATATAGTAACCTGTGATACAATATATGTCAGACCTATGTGTAATATAGTAACCTGTGATACAATATATGTCAGACCTATGTGTAATATAGCAACCTGTGATACAATATATGTCAGACCTATGTGTACTATAGTAACCTGTGATACAATATATGTCAGACCTATGTGTAATATAGTAACCTGTGATACAATATGTCAGACCTATGTGTAATATAGTAACCTGTGATACAATATATGTCAGACCTATGTGTAATATAGTAACCTGTGATACAATATATGTCAGACCTATGTGTAATATAGTAACGGTGGTACAATATATGTCAGACCTATGTGTAATATAGTAACCTGTGATACAATATATGTCAGACCTATGTGTAATATAGTAACCTGTCATACAATATATGTCAGACCTATGTGTAATATTGTAACCTGTGATACAATATATGTCAGACCTATGTGTAATATAGTAACCTGTCATACAATATATGTCAGACCTATGTGTAATATTGTAACCTGTGATACAATATGTCAGACCTATGTGTAATATAGTAACCTGTGATACAATATATGTCAGACCTATGTGTACTATAGTAACCTGTGATACAATATATGTCAGACCTATGTGTAATATAGTAACCTGTGATACAATATGTCAGACCTATGTGTAATATAGTAACCTGTGATACAATATATGTCAGACCTATGTGTAATATAGTAACCTGTGATACAATATATGTCAGACCTATGTGTAATATAGTAACGGTGGTACAATATATGTCAGACCTATGTGTAATATAGTAACCTGTGATACAATATATGTCAGACCTATGTGTAATATAGTAACCTGTGATACAATATATGTCAGACCTATGTGTAATATTGTAACCTGTGATACAATATATGTCAGACCTATGTGTAATATAGTAACCTGTCATACAATATATGTCAGACCTATGTGTAATATTGTAACCTGTGATACAATATATGTCAGACCTATGTGTAATATAGTAACCTGTGATACAATATATGTCAGACCTATGTGTAATATAGTAACCTGTCATACAATATATGTCAGACCTATGTGTAATATTGTAACCTGTGATACAATATATGTCAGACCTATGTGTAATATAGTAACCTGTCATACAATATATGTCAGACCTATGTGTAATATTGTAACCTGTGATACTATATATGTCAGACCTATGTGTAATATAGTAACCTGTCATACAATATATGTCAGACCTATGTGTAATATTGTAACCTGTGATACAATATATGTCAGACCTATGTGTAATATAGTAACCTGTCATACAATATATGTCAGACCTATGTGTAATATTGTAACCTGTGATACTATATATGTCAGACCTATGTGTAATATAGTAACCTGTGATTAGGCTGACCATATTGCCGCTTTAAGAAGGAACACATATGAAAAATACATATGTGAGGGTTCTTATACAAAACCATATCTTTAAACAGCCCTGAAAACAGTCCTGACATATGTATTTTTCATATGTGTCCCTTTTTAAAGCGGCAATATGGTCGGCCTACCTGTGATACAATATATGTCAGACCTATCTGTAATATAGTAACCTGTGATACAATATATGTCAGACCTATGTGTAATATAGTAACCTGTGATACAATATATGTCAGACCTATGTGTAATATAGTAACCTGTGATACAATATATGTCAGACCTATGTGTAATATAGTAACCTGTGATACAATATATGTCAGACCTATGTGTACTATAGTAACCTGTGATACAATATATGTCAGACCTATGTGTAATATAGTAACCTGTGATACAATATATGTCAGACCTATGTGTAATATAGTAACCTGTGATACAATATATGTCAGACCTATGTGTACTATAGTGTGGCAAACCTAGCCACTTCTGGACTATAACATAAGAAAGGTTGTCTATAGGCTGTATATTGTGCTATGTAGATGTGACAGACCCTTCTGTCAGCACTGAAAGAGTTAACTGTGTTCAGCTTTAGCCTCAGCTATTGTGCACTGTCATTAATGTTATTGATACACAGTCCATTGTTTAATCAACCTCAGAGAGCAGACCCTAGATGATAAGGAAAGCCAAGTGTGTGTCTGTGTTTAAATTGTTATCAGCTTGAGCAAGGTATTCTATTGTATCATGTAAAAGGGCGTGTTCCCTCCATCTAATGTACAACATTCTTTCAACCCCCCTTCTGGGGGGGGGGTCAGACCTGCATAAATACTGGGCATGTGAGCCTTAATAAAATTCATTCTGTTTAAACCTGACAACTGGCTGGGTTGTGAACTGCTGATTCCCTATGTAGGACATTGTTCCCTGGTGTTAACCCTTGGTATCCGGTTGGTACCGTTACAATTGGTGGCAAGCGACGGGATGAACCTTATCGCCCAGAAGAGCAACTACACAAGCCAGTAACCTCAGGAAGAGGGGGATTACTACAATACTGACTAAGATGGAAGGAGTACCAGGGACCGAAGTGAATGGAGATGGATTATTCTAAGCTAAAGAGACAAACGTAAAAGGAACTGCTAGAAGCCAGGGGAAAGATAGGCAGCAGCAAACCCAAGGCTATATTAATTGCTGAGCTGATGGAGGGAGACAGAGCTCGCAGCGCTACGCCTCCAGCAGCCATGGAGGAGACCCTATACCAGAGGGAAATGAGGACCAGGCTGGAATTTTTACCCCAACCTGTACCACGGGATATGCTATCCGTGGTAATGGCAGATGTGCAGGAGTACGTGATGGCACACAGTCCGCGGAATGCATCCTCCCGAGCAGAATCCATTTTGGACGCACTCAGCAACCCAGTAAGACCCAAAATCCCATACCATGCATTTAAAATGTTTTGTGAGGAGAAGGATGAGATTGATGGGTATTTACAGGATTTTGAGAGACTGTGCGAGTTACATGATTTGGAGCAGTCCGTATGGGTGCCGGTGCTAGCAGGCAAGCTAGCCGGTAGGGCAGCGGAAGCGTATCGCGCTGTACCCAGGGAGGACAGCAAGGATTACGCTAAAGTGAAGAGAGCGATCTTGGAAAGATATGCCATTACCTCAGAGGCATACCGGCGCAAGTTTAGAGGCCTGCGCAAGCCAGAAAGAGATTCCCATGCAGAGTGGGCCCACAAGCTGGATCAAGCATCTCAGGGGTGGATACAGGCCAGCCAAGCTACCACCATGGAAGAATTGCGACAACTGATGCTGTTGGAGCAATTCTTTAACGGCTTGTCCCCAGAAGCCCAAGAATGGGTGAGAGATCGAAAACCCCTCACCTTAACCGAAGCAGCCAGATTAGCAGACCAGCATTTTGATGCCAGGAGGCACCATGGACTACAGCCTAACAACGGACGGGCTAATATACAATGCCACACCTGCAAGCAGTGGGGACATATGGCACGTGAGTGCACCCAAAATCGGAGCAGACAAGCTTGGAACCAGGTCAGACAGAACCTGGCCCCAAGGGCGGCTGCTCACCATTACCAAACGGAGCCAGCCGCTCATGAGGTGTTGAGCACCCAAGCCAAGGAACCCCTGGGAATTCTGCATGAGGTGATGTCGGTCCAGGGACTTCGGGATTCGGGAGCTACTTTAACCCTGATAGCTCCCCATTTGGTGCCGGATACAGCACCCACTGGCGGATCCGTGGCAGTACGAGGGGCAGGGGGAGCAGTATACCGATTGCCCACTGCTAGAGTGGAGTACAGACCCCCAGTCACCCCAGCAGCTGCCAGTTACCAACCCCCGGCGCACCGCTATACCACACGGCCTCCGGCCATGAACTACCCTCAGAGAGCCCGGTTCAATTCGCGGGGCTACTCACAACCTATTCGGTGCTTTGGATGTAAGCAACTAGGGCACAAAAGACCAGAGTGTCCCCTAAACGCAGCGAATCAAGCACAGTCCTGGAGAAGACCCGCTGGCGGAATCCCACATAATCCTCAGCCTGTGGCCCGCTACGTAGAGGCGCCAGAATGCTGGGGCAGCCTACATGAAGCAGACCCCGTGCAAGCTGCCCACCGGAATAACCGGCAACGGGTTAAAGTGAATGGGAAGGAGGTCAGTTGTCTACGGGATACTGGTGCTACCATGACCTTGCTTCAAGAGAACTTGGTGCCTGAGAAACAGCACACTGGAGACACTGTGGCTGTGAGGGTAGCAGGGGGCACTGTGTTCTGCCTACCTGTTGCCAGGGTACATTTGGATTGGGGAGTGGGCGCTAGACTTGTGAATGTGGGGGTCAAGAAGGACTTACCTGCTGATGTTCTCCTTGGAAATGACTTGGCCCCCCCTTGTTTCTGCCTATGCTCCCATGGATCCCGCTGATGTTAACCCTGTGACTACCCAAGCCCAGTCCCTCCGGGAAGAGACGCTTCCATGTTTGGGGTGGGGGCAGTACTGAGCCAAGTTGGAGCAGATGGCGGAGAACACCCCGTAGCTTACTTGAGCCGAAAGTTGTTGCCCCGGACATCCCCAAGCCGATCCGTTGGGATCAGACTGTGTATGCCGGCTTGGTTCTGGGGGAGCATTGTGGCAAACCTAGCCACTTCTGGACTATAACATAAGAAAGGTTGTCTATAGGCTGTATATTGTGCTATGTAGATGTGACAGACCCTTCTGTCAGCACTGAAAGAGTTAACTGTGTTCAGCTTTAGCCTCAGCTATTGTGCACTGTCATTAATGTTATTGATACACAGTCCATTGTTTAATCAACCTCAGAGAGCAGACCCTAGATGATAAGGAAAGCCAAGTGTGTGTCTGTGTTTAAATTGTTATCAGCTTGAGCAAGGTATTCTATTGTATCATGTAAAAGGGCGTGTTCCCTCCATCTAATGTACAACATTCTTTCAACCCCCCTTCTGGGGGGGGTCAGACCTGCATAAATACTGGGCATGTGAGCCTTAATAAAATTCATTCTGTTTAAACCTGACAACTGGCTGGGTTGTGAACTGCTGATTCCCTATGTAGGACATTGTTCCCTGGTGTTAACCCTTGGTATCCGGTTGGTACCGTTACATATAGTAACCTGTGATACAATATATGTCAGACCTATGTGTAATATAGTAACCTGTGATACAATATGTCAGACCTATGTGTAATATAGTAACCTGTGATACAATATATGTCAGACCTATGTGTAATATAGTAACCTGTGATACAATATATGTCAGACCTATGTGTAATATAGTAACCTGTGATACAATATATGTCAGACCTATGTGTAATATAGTAACCTGTCATACAATATATGTCAGACCTATGTGTAATATTGTAACCTGTGATACAATATATGTCAGACCTATGTGTAATATAGTAACCTGTCATACAATATATGTCAGACCTATGTGTAATATTGTAACCTGTGATACAATATATGTCAGACCTATGTGTAATATTGTAACCTGTGATACAATATATGTCAGACCTATGTGTAATATAGTAACCTGTGATACAATATATGTCAGACCTATGTGTAATATTGTAACCTGTGATACAATATATGTCAGACCTATGTGTAATATAGTAACCTGTCATACAATATATGTCAGACCTATGTGTAATATAGTAACCTGTGATACAATATATGTCAGACCTATGTGTAATATAGTAACCTGTGATACAATATATGTCAGACCTATGTGTAATATAGTAACCTGTGATACAATATATGTCAGACCTATGTGTAATATAGCAAACTGTGATACAATATATGTCAGACCTATGTGTAATATAGTAACCTGTCATACAATATATGTCAGACCTATGTGTAATATAGTAACCTGTGATACAATATATGTCAGACCTATGTGTAATATAGTAACCTGTGATACAATATATGTCAGACCTATGTGTAATATAGTAACCTGTGATACAATATATGTCAGACCTATGTGTAATATAGTAACCTGTGATACAATATATGTCAGACCTATGTGTAATATAGCAACCTGTGATACAATATATGTCAGACCTATGTGTAATATAGTAACCTGTCATACAATATATGTCAGACCTATGTGTAATATAGTAACCTGTGATACAATATATGTCAGACCTATGTGTACTATAGTAACCTGTGATACAATATATGTCAGACCTATGTGTAATATAGTAACCTGTGATACAATATATGTCAGACATATGTGTAATATAGTAACCTGTGATACAATATATGTCAGACCTATGTGTAATATAGTAACCTGTGCACAGATATAGACACAGGCCTTGATTAATTCAGTGGAAAAAGCTGAAGTTCAAGGTAAACTCTTCCATATAATGTAACAAGTCCCTATGGAAAGGACTGAGTATCATGGAAGCAATAGCATCCAGCACTGCTCTAATCTCTGTATCTAAAACAAGTACAAACTCATTTGGTGGATTTATTTGTATTTGTGAAAGGAAGACCCAATTCAGCTCAGTCAATAATGTTGAAAGAGCCTTTTTAGCAAGCAGATAGTACAAAATAAAATAGTATCTATAAAACATAATGTACAAAGACTGATTCTGGCTACAGATCCATATCCTGAACCTGACCCTGCAACTGTGTAATGCTATAGAACTGATTCTGGCTACAGATCCATATCCTGAAACTGACCCTGTAACAGTATAATGCTATAGGACTGATTCTGGCTACAGATCCATACCCTGAACCTGACCCTGCAACAGTATAATGCTATAGAACTGATTCTGGCTACAGGTCCATATCCTGAACCTGACCCTGCAACAGTATAATGCTATAGGACTGATTCTGGCTACAGGTCCATATCCTGAACCTGACCCTGCAACAGTATAATGCTATAGGACTGATTCTGGCTACAGGTCCATATCCTGGAACTGACCCTGCAACAGTATAATGCTACAGGACTGATTTTGGCTGCAGATCCATACCCTGAACCTGACTTTCTTTCAGACCTGCTACTGATACTTAGCCTGCACCTGACTCTGCACTGCTGCTCTGTGCTGTATTCCTGGGTTCTGTGCCTGGGAATAGATGGTGCAGTCAAAGTTTGAATGAGTATCATAAGCTATCGGGTTGCTGGGAAAAATTCCCTATCTCAATAACTCTGCTCCTCTCTATATCTCTGACTTTGGGCTAGATTTATCAAGCCCCTGCGGCAGCAAGCTCTCACAAGAACTTGCTCGCTGCGATTTATCAAGCAGCGGTCACCAGACCGCTGCTTCCCTAACATCTTCGCTACCTCTATTGTGGCGAAATTCAATCTCCTCGGTCGAGTCCGACCGAGGAGATTGACAGCTCGTGATTAGCTGTGCACGGGCAGAGGGCGGGATTGCACGCGAGCGCAAAATTGCGCTCGTGTGCAATGTTAATTACCTGCGGGTAATTTTGCCCTGCCACAGGCGAGCTGAGGCGTACAGGGGCGCGTGTACGTGCCCCTGTACGCCTCAGCGTTGATAAATCTCCAGATACTCTCCCTCCTACACCTCTGGATCTGCTCATGAGTTCCTTCTCTCCTCCTCTCTTGTTTCCTCCTCTACAGAACTTTTCCAGAATGCCCTCAATCTTGTGGAACCCTCTGTCTCACTCCACCATACTTTCCCCCAGTTTAAGAAAATGTCAACCTCTCCGTAAAGCCTGTACTGTTCAAGGATGCATACAATGTGCTCTGACCCTTTTTTTTTTTACCTCAGCACTTGCATCTTTTTTGTGCAACACTTGTAAATGCAGGTAAATATGGACTTATTTTTTAACTTCATAATAAAAAACGTCACCAAAAATTGCCTGGAATGGACCGTCTGCATTTGCATTACCTAATGTATGTTGGGTCCACTTGCACATTTCTGAGTGGGCAATGATCTCACTGTTGGATGTAGCTAAATCCACACTCTCTATGATTGTGTACAAAGATCAGAAGGCATTTGCCATGCTTAGATTGGGCACAAGTGTCTCAGTATGTGTGTATAGGACTGATGGTCTTAGGCATGGGGCCCTGAAATTATTGAGAGTTGTATTCTCTAGTGGGGAGGTGGCAAATCTGTTTATCAACTAACTTGTCAATATACTGCTGAGTTTACATTTCAGAGTTCAAATTGATCAAACAAAGGTTCCCTTCAGTTGTTAATGAACCTATTGAATGTATCATGAGCCAATTTAGTGCTGGACAGATAGATGTTTTCTCATTCCCAAAAGGGTATCAACTTCTGAATTTAAGTTTAGGTCCAGTATTGCATCTTAAAGGGACAGTAAGGTCCAAAAAAAAACTTTCATGTTTCAAATAGGACATGTAATTTTACTTTCCAATTTAATTTTATCACCAATTTTGCTTTGTTCTCTTGGTATTCTTAGTTGAAAGCTAAACCTAGGAGGTTCATATGCTAATTTCTTAGACCTTGAAGGTCGCCTCTAATCTAAATGCATTTTTCACCACTAGAGGGCATTAGTTCACATGTTTCATATAGATAACATTGAGCTCATGCACGTGAATTTACCATGGAGACCGCTTTGATTGGCTAAAATGCAAGTCTGTCAAAAGAACTGAAATAAGGGGGCAGTCTGCTGAGGCTTAGATACAAAGTAATGACAGAGGTAAAACATGTATAATTATAACTGTGTTGGTTATGCAAAACTGGGGAATTGGTGATTAAGGGATTATCTATATCTTAAAACAAGAAAAATTCTAGTGTTGACTGTCCTTTTAAGTAGTGAAGGACTGGCTCATTTAGTTCTCTGCAAGTACTGATATGCAGACTTCTGCACTTTGGTTAAACAATTATGACTTTAAAGCTGCTGGCATTCACCTATTGTTATCTTAAATGGCAGTTAATTAGTTTCTTGTGTTCCCCTTTGGTACAAAATTTGGTCTATCACGTTTTTCAGAAGAGCAACCCTATCTTAAAGGGACATGAAACCCACATTTTTTCTTTTGGGATTTAGAAAGAGTATGCCATTTTAAACAACTTTCTAATTTACTTCTATTATCTCATTTTCTTAATTCTCTTGACATACTTTGCTGAAAAGCATATCTAGATAAGCTCAGTAGCTGCTGATTGGTTGCTGCACATAGATGCCTCGTGTGATTGGCTCCCCCATGTGCATTGCTATTTCTTCAATAAAGGATATCTAAAGAATGAAGCAAATTAGATAACAGAAGTAAATTGGAATGTTGTTTAAAATTGTATTCTCTACTTGAATCATGAAAGAAACATTTTGGGTTTAGTGTCCCTTTAATACACCTCTATAGATAAGGTTCTGGTAAAAGATGTATCTGTATGAGACTTGGCAAGCTGAACTACTGTACATTGGAGACATAAGACAAAATAACATTGTAAATGTAAATAGGATGGGTTGTTCCTTCAGTGTAAGACACAGCAGGAGTGCAATGTTAGTCGAGGTAACGCAGAAGCTACGCTTTCTAAGGCAGGACTCAGACAGTGACACAGGATGCCGGGCCAGTGTCATTAAAGGCTTCAGTAATAATAAGTGTCTGTGGGTGGTGATCTTTACACATCAAAACCTAACTTCAAAGGATATGGAGTTGCACCAACAAAATCCTATAATACACTAGAGCATTTTCTTATTATGCTATAGTTTGTCTATGTGTTTAACCCCCGCCTAGTAGTTTTACACTTCAAGTCAACCTCGAACCATTAATGCACAGCTGTAACGAAGCTAAACATGGCCATTAAGCCAAGCAGGGGCAGGCTATGTGTGCAGCCACCAATCAGCAGCTGGTTAAGCAGTGGAAATGCATTGTAGCTCAAGACCTCACTTAAATTAACTTTAGCTAACCCCTTTATAGGGGTTAAACACATAGGAATGTGCACTGTAAAATGTCCTCCACTTTAATGTGTCTAAATTATCCATTTTACCTGCAGGAGTTTACAAATAGATAATTTGTGTTTATTTTGTCATATGAAATAGCTGCTTTTGCCTGTTGAAATCACCACCTATACTGATAATATGAATAATCGAGTATTATTTATAGAAAAGCTATGCAATCAAGAGACAGCATCAGAAATTAACCTCTTAGTGGGGCGCAAGAGAGAAAGCTGGTTAAAAGTTAATTCATGCAACTGCTTGAAATACAGTGCACTCTTAGGGCTAGATTACAAGTTTATGGGCGTGCAATAATTAACCAGCTATTACAAGTGGCTGGTTAATGCTACCGGGAGCTCGTGGTAGCAATTAGTGCTCAGAAAACTAACCAGAAATCAGATCTCTCATTCATTTTCAAAAAAAAATTTCTAAAAGTTTTTTTTAAATAACTGGAAGTAGCAGTTATGAGGGGTTAAAAGTGGCAGATGTGTTCCTTATGCTTATAAACATATATATTTATGTGTTAATATGTGTATTCCCTGTATATATATTATATGCTTATAAACATATATATTTATGTGTTAATATGTGTATTCCCTGTATATATATTATATGCTTATAAACATATATATTTATGTGTTAATATGTGTATTCCCTGTATATATATTATATGCTTATAAACATATATATGTATGTGTTAATATGTGTATTCCCTGTATATATATTATATGCTTATAAACATATATATTTATGTGTTAATATGTGTATTCCCTGTATATATATTATATGCTTATAAACATATATATTTATGTGTTAATATGTGTATTCCCTGTATATATATTATATGCTTATAAACATATATATTTATGTGTTAATATGTGTATTCCCTGTATATATATTATATGCTTATAAACATATATATTTATGTGTTAATATGTGTATTCCCTGTATATATATTATATGCTTATAAACATATATATGTATGTGTTAATATGTGTATTCCCTGTATATATATTATATACTTATAAACATATATATTTATGTGTTAATATGTGTATTCCCTGTATATATATTATATGCTTATAAACATATATATTTATGTGTTAATATGTGTATTCCCTGCATATATATTATATGCTTATAAACATATATATTTATGTGTTAATATGTGTATTCCCTGTATATATATTATATGCTTATAAACATATATATGTATGTGTTAATATGTGTATTCCCTGTATATATATTATATGCTTATAAACATATATATTTATGTGTTAATATGTGTATTCCCTGTATATATATTATATGCTTATAAACATATATATTTATGTGTTAATGAGTTTAAATACACCAATAAACACATAACGTATATACTGTATCTCACAAAAGTGACCACTCTGCTTGCTTAACCCTTGCACTGCTGGATTGCCATACCATTACTGAACTCTGCCTGTCTGACCATTCTATTTGGTTTACCCCTGAACTGTTATACTGCTGGATTGTCTTCCTGTTGCCAAACCCGGCCTGTCTTGACCATTCTCTGCTTTATAATTTTAAGTTAGGAAAAAGAGATATCGTGTGGCACACTTGTTAAAGAGCCTAAATAGCTGTACCGTAGGTTAGCACGAGGTTTATCGGTATTTAAAATATAACTTTTATTTTAAATAGAGCTAAAAAAAAATTTTTATTATATATATATACACAAAAAATTTTTTTTTAAATTAAGAACATAAATGTAGCTGAAGAAAGAAGGGGGGATGACCATATATAGTGTATTAACTCTGTACCATCATGTCAATCCTATTCAACTAGAACACACTGTGTCATAGGATGTTAGCAACAAAATTAAGTTGTAGGGTGTAATAGCACTTGGACACCAATAGGGGTAACAGCAATAAAAAGCTACATCAGATATATTGAGATACTTGATTAAGTGATATAATCAGTTAAAAAATTGTAAATTAGGGTTGGTTCCAAGAGAAACTGCCCTATAGTGAAAATAATAGTGGACTTGCTTCTTTTGTGAGCGATTACAATGAAAGAAGTGTTTCCCATAAATTGGGATGGAAATATTCACAATAATTATCTATTTGTACATAGTAACCCTGGTGTACATTGACAATATGTTAGAATCATATAAAGAACAGTGTCAGTGTTTTGTTATTGGACACTAGTAGGGTTTAGACAATGCTTGAGCCAGATAGACTGGCAACTATTTATTCAATACAATAAATTGTATGAGTTTGTGTCAGGCTACCACCAGGATTATCTGTTAGTTAGTTAAATACTATGGGTACCAGGGACACCCGTATAGATTAGTGATGTTAAAACATAATTTAGATGGTTCTAGGACTATACAAAGGTGCCTAAAGCACAGAACACCTACTACTACCATAACAATTCTTGTAAATTAACTAGTACATATAACTGTGCAAAGAGCACACAATCATCAAATCGTTTAGGTAGTAGGTAGTGTGAATTAGTTCTAGAAGTAAGTAACACCACAAATACTTTCTATAAGGTGCTAGTTTTAGCGGTGCATACAGCACATTCAGTTTCTGTTTTGTAATTTAAAGGTCTAGTGCAGCAGTGTGGAGGTATCTCATGCTAATGGTTTCTGTCAGACACCAGAGCAGTTAGCTTCCTGTTAAATGCTAGATCTAGCAATGTATACAGCACATTATTTCTCCTTTTAAAAGTATAGAAGTCTGGTGCAACAATGTGGGAGCATATAATGCTGTTATTAAATGGTTAACACCAGAATAATTGCTATCTTTTGGTTGCTAGATTAAGCAATGCATACAGCACGTTATATATCAAATATAAAGTTTTTAAATTAGGTGCGGCGTTATAGAGGTGACTGGTGCTGCTATTATCGATCAGCCACTAGAACGAGTATTATACAAAGTTTAAAGTAACCCTGGTTTCCCCATGCGTATTACCAACTAAATAACAAGGTCAACAAAATTTAAGGTATAAACCATAAGTATGCTATTTTTTTAACAAAGTCACAAAAGAAGCAGTGCGAACTGACAAAGCAGTTGGCGAAACGCGCGTCAGGCGTTCGCACTGCTTCTTTTGTGACTTTGTTAAAAAAATAGCATACTTATGGTTTATACCTTAAATTTTGTTGACCTTGTTATTTAGTTGGTAATACGCATGGGGAAACCAGGGTTACTTTAAACTTTGTATAATACTCGTTCTAGTGGCTGATCGATAATAGCAGCACCAGTCGCCTCTATAACGCCGCACCTAATTTAAAAACTTTATATTTGATATATAACGTGCTGTATGCATTGCTTAATCTAGCAACCAATAGATAGCAATTATTCTGGTGTTAACCATTTAATAACAGCATTATATGCTCCCACATTGTTGCACCAGACTTCTATACTTTTAAAAGGAGAAATAATGTGCTGTATACATTGCTAGATCTAGCATTTAACAGGAAGCTAACTGTTCTGGTGTCTGACAGAAACCATTAGCATGAGATACCTCCACACTGCTGCACTAGACCTTTAAATTACAAAACAGAAATTGTATGTGCTGTATGCACCGCTAAAACTAGCACCTTATAGAAAGTATTTGTGGTGTTACTTACTTCTAGAACTAATTCACACTACCTACTACCTAAACGATTTGATGATTGTGTGCTCTTTGCACAGTTATATGTACTAGTTAATTTACAAGAATTGTTATGGTAGTAGTAGGTGTTCTGTGCTTTAGGCACCTTTGTATAGTCCTAGAACCATCTAAATTATGTTTTAACATCACTAATCTATACGGGTGTCCCTGGTACCCATAGTATTTAACTAACTAACAGATAATCCTGGTGGTAGCCTGACACAAACTCATACAATTTATTGTATTGAATAAATAGTTGCCAGTCTATCTGGCTCAAGCATTGTCTAAACCCTACTAGTGTCCAATAACAAAACACTGACACTGTTCTTTATATGATTCTAACATATTGTCAATGTACACCAGGGTTACTATGTACAAATAGATAATTATTGTGAATATTTCCATCCCAATTTATGGGAAACACTTCTTTCATTGTAATCGCTCACAAAAGAAGCAAGTCCACTATTATTTTCACTATAGGGCAGTTTCTCTTGGAACCAACCCTAATTTTCAATTTTTTAACTGATTATATCACTTAATCAAGTATCTCAATATATCTGATGTAGCTTTTTATTGCTGTTACCCCTATTGGTGTCCAAGTGCTATTACACCCTACAACTTAATTTTGTTGCTAACATCCTATGACACAGTGTGTTCTAGTTGAATAGGATTGACATGATGGTACAGAGTTAATACACTATATATGGTCATCCCCCCTTCTTTCTTCAGCTACATTTATGTTCTTAATTTAAAATTATTATTTTTGTGTATATATATAATAAAAAAAATTTTTTAGCTCTATTTAAAATAAAAGTTATATTTTAAATACCGATAAACCTCGTGCTAACCTACGGTACAGCTATTTAGGCTCTTTAACAAGTGTGCCACACGATATCTCTTTTTCCTAACTTAAAATTACCTGACATATACCGGTATCAGGCACTGCCCTACTGTGATACGTAGGATTATCCATTAGGGACCCTAAGAGCCTAATACTCGTTCCCACCTTTAATTCCCTCTAACAAGGGGAGTTTTTGCTTTCTAAATACATTCTCTGCTTTAATCTTATTGCTGTGAAGGACTGTCCTATCTGCCGTTAGTACTGCTTACCTCATTTCATACGCTCACTCTGTTCTGGGATATTTCCTATTCTTCCACTTGACGCCGGGATAAGAAGACTAGTGGGCAAGTTTGGTCTGATAGAGAAATATCCCATGAGCATTACATTATACTTGGGCCAAGGACCAAAATAAGGTAGCAAGAGCAGTTTCTCTTCAGGGACAGATGCTGAGAACCCATACCATACACTTGCAGAATTTGGATTCTAAACTATAGGGTATAACCACTATGCTCTCCTCACTGGTTGCAGAGAAGAACGCTGCTCCTGTTGTTACACAGCCGGTCTTCCCCTGCTTCTGGAAGTATAACCTGGATACCATTGCCTGACAAGTATGATGGTACTACCGACTGTAGGGGTTTTCTCAACCAGTGCAGGCTGCACTTTCGCAATGATCCTCACACTGATATTCTGCAGGCTGCACTTTCGCAATGATCCTCACAATGATATTCTGCTGGATTGTCTTCCTGTTGCCAAAACCTGGATACCATTGCCTGACAAGTATGATGGTACTACCGACTGTAGGGGTTTTCTCAACCAGTGCAGGCTGCACTTTCGCAATGATCCTCACAGTGATATTCTGCAGGCTGCACTTTCGCAATGATCCTCACACTGATATTCTGCTGGATTGTCTTCCTGTTGCCAAACCCGGCCTGTCTTGACCATTCTCTGCTTTAATCTTATTGCCGTTAGTACTGCTTACCTCATTTCATACGCTCACTCTTTTCTGGGATATTTCCTATTCTTCCACTTGACGCCGGGATAAGAAGACTAGTGGGCAAGTTTGGTCTGATAGAGAAATATCCCACGAGCATTACATTATACTTGGGCCAAGGACCAAAATAAGGTAGCAAGAGCAGTTTCTCTTCAGGGACAGATGCTGAGAACCCATTCCATACACTTGCAGAATTTGGATTCTAAACTATAGGGTATAGCCACTATGCTCTCCTCACTGGTTGCAGAGAAGAACGCTGTTCCTGTTGTTACACAGCCGGTCTTCCCCTGCTTCTGGAAGTATAACCTGGATACCATTGCCTGACAAGTATGATGGTACTACCGACTGTAGGGGTTTTCTCAACCAGTGCAGGCTGCACTTTCGCAATGATCCTCACACCTTTCAGTCTCATCAGTCTAAGATCACTTTTATTATATCTTTATTGAAAAAGGCCCTAGCCTGGGTCTCTCCCCTTTTAGAACAAAGCGCTCAACTCCTGAACGATGCTGATGCCTTCATTTCTGCATTTTCTACTGTATTTGGGACCTCCGGCAGCGCATCTGCTGCAGAGTACTCTCTCTTGGATTTCTGCCAGAACAATAGAACTGTGGCACAATACGCCATCGAGTTTCGCACCTTGGCACTTGAGACCAGTTGGGATGACAGTGCTCTCAAGGCGGCCTTTAGGAGAGGTTTGCAGGAACACATCAAGGACGAGCTCACTTATTGTGATGTTCCTTCTTCCCTGGATGAATTCATAACACTTTGTATCAGTCTAGATTCTCGCTTTCAGGAGAGACAAGCTGAGAGAGACAGAACTGTAGAATCCTTCCCTCTCGTCCTCTTACTCATCCAGCCTCTAGACTATCCTCTACCCCTTCAGCACCTCCAGTTACCTCTGTAGAGGAACCCATGGATCTCTCCTCCCTCAAGCCCACAGAATCTGAAAGACAGAGAAGAAGGAGATTTAGACTGTGTTTCTATAGTGGTTCTAACTCACACCAGTTTAAGAATTGTGATATTCTGCCTGGAAAAGGCAATGCTTAGAGGATACAACTGGGTTACCTTTAAGCGTGGTCACTACTAAATCCCCTCACTCTTCTCGGATCCTGGTACCTGTTACCCTTACCTTTCTTCAGAATTCTGTCCACGCTCAAGCCTTTATTGATTCAGGGGCTGCTGGCAATTTTCTTGATCATCATTTATGATTCAGGCAAGTTTACCTCTTCTGCAGAAAAAACAATATCTTAAAATAACTACTCTGGATGGCACACCCCTTAGATCAGGTTTAACCCATTTCAAATTAGCACCCCTAACTGTGGGAGCCCTTCATACTGAACAGTTGCAGTTCGATGTGATTCATTCTCCAGCACAACCTATTATCCTTGGTCTCCCTTGGCTTCGTATACATAATCCACAGTTCAACTGGACTGAGGGACAGTTGGCCTCCTGGGGTACATCCTGCTTCCACTCCTGCCTGGCTAAGGTTACTCCTCTGCACCACATCCCCATTGCCAGCCTACAGACCCCTTCAAGCCTTCCCACAGTATATGCAGATTTTACTGATGTGTTTGAAAAGAAAGCAGCTGATGTGCTCCCACCCCACCGTCCTTACGACTGCAAAATTGACCTTTTTCCTGGAGCCCCACTTCCTAAAGGGAGGACTTATCCACTCTCCAAAGTCGAAACCAAGGCCATGGAGGAATATAGCTAAGAGTACCTAGCTAAAGGTTTTATTTGCCCTTCCTCTTCTCCTGCCGGGGCTGGCTTCTTTTTCGTCAGTAAAAAAGATGGTGGGCTCAGACCATGTATCGACTACAGAGCCCTAAACAACATCACTATCAAGAACAGCTATCCTATTCCTTTGATCACTGAACATTGCGATTCAATACAAAATACTCGCTACTTTACAAAGTTGGACCTACGTGGTGCGTACAATCTTATTCGTATCTTCCCAGGGCATGAATGGAAGACTGCCTTTAACACAAGATCAGGGCATTATGAGTACCTTGTAATGCCTTTTGGGCTGTGTATTGCCCCTGCTGTCTTCCAAGCATTTGTTAACGATGTCTTCTGTGACCTCCTCAATCGCACTGTCATTGTCCATCTGGATGACATCCTTATATTTTCCTCCACCCTTGAGGAGCATCATGAACATGTAAGACAGGTACTTCTTCGCCTCAGAAACAATTCTCTGGTAGCCAAACTGTAGAAATATGAGTTTGATCAAGTCCAGATCCAGTTCCTTGGCTATGTCATCTCGAAGGAGGGTTTTGCCATGGATCCATCTAAGCTAACCGCAGTTCTGGAATGACCTCAATCCACCTCATTAAAGGAACTACAGAGATTCTTGGGGTTCTCCAACTATTACCGCAAGTTAATAAAGAACTTCTCCCAAATAGTTGCTCCACTCACTGAACTGACTAAACGGAACAGAGACTGCAAGAATTAGCCTCCTGAAGCCGTGGATGCCTTCTCTCATCTGAAAGAGGTCATTTGCTCTGCTCCTGTGTTCCGCCACCCTGATCCTGACCTGCAGTTTACATTAGAGGTTGACGCCTCTGAAATAGGAGCTAAAGCAGTCTTAACCCAAAGGGATCCTTTAACCTCCATGTGGAACCCTGTAGCCTTTTTCTCCAAACGCTTTACTCTTGCAGAGAGGAATTACAATGTGGGTAATCGTGAACTCTTAGCCATTAAGATGGCCCTCTCTGAATGGCATCATTAGCTAGAGGGTACCACCAACCCCATTCAGATTCTTACTGACCACAAGAATCTGACGTACCTAGAGACTGCTCATCAACTCAACCATCAACAGGCCAGGTGGGTCTTGTTCTTTTCCTGTTTTAACTTACTAACTTAACTGTAGTCTCTTATCTTCCTGGGACCAAGAATAAAAAGGCTGATGCCCTTACGCATCAGTTTCCTCAGTCTAGTGACTCTTTTGAAGCTCCTATTGAACACATCATACCCCCTCCTGTGTAGTTGCTCAACTTAACACCTCTCTACTTCAAAGACTGCAACGTGCCCAGTCTACAAAGCCTCCTGAAGACCCCTCGGCTCCTGATATTTTCTTTGTGCCTCTGAACCTATGCACCCCTGTGCTATCCTGGGCTCATGAAAGCAAACTTTCAGGACATCCTGGTTCAACAAGAACCTTTAAGCTTCTTTCCCAACATGTGTGGTGGCCTACCATGAAGTCTGACTCTCAGGATTATGTAAAAGCCTGCATGACTTGTGCTAGAAATAAGACTCCTCGATCCTTGTCTCATGGCTAACTCTAACCGTTGTCCATTCCCAAACAGCCTTGGACACACATAATAATGGATTTCGTTGTAGACCTCTCTCCTTCTGACCATCATATGGTTATCTGGGTTGTGGTGGATCGATTCTCCAGACTTGCTCATTTTATACCCCTAAACAAGCTACCATCTGCCCAAGAATTATTGTCTCTTTTTCTGTTACATGTGGTTTGACTTCATGGCATTCCCATAAATATTGTTTCTGACAGAGGTCCTCAATTCAACTCTACCTTTTGGAAAGCTTTTTTGCAAATTGATTGGAACCACTGTTTTCTTGTCTTCTGGCTACCATCACCAGACTAATGGGCTAACAGAGAGAGCAAATCAAGATCTTGAAGCCTATCTCAGAGCGTATGTTAATTCTCTTCATACAAATTAGTCTGGATTGTTGCCCCTAGCTGAGCTGGCAAAGAACACTCATTGGCACTCTTCTCTACGATGTTCTCCATTTCAAGCTACAGCAGGCTACCAACCTCGTATCTTTCCTCTTTCCGCTCAGTCTACAGGGGTTCCTGCCACAGACCAACACTTTACTAACCTCACTACTCATTGGCAAGGTATTCACTCTCAGTTACGTTCAGCTGTCTCCAGATACAAGAGATTTGCTGATCATCGTCGAGCTACTGTTTGAGTGGGGGGCTATGTCATGCTGCTGCACTGCTCCTGAAGCCGCCATCACTCTATCCATTGTCATTTATTGTGTGAGCTCTGCTATTACAAGTCAGTGGTTAATATTTATTGTGTGAGCTCTGCTATTACAAGTCAGTGGTTAATATTTATTGTGTGAGCTCTGCTATTACAAGTCAGTGGTTAATATTTATTGCGTGAGCTCTGCTATTACAAGTCAGTGGTTAATATTTATTGCGTGAGCTTCAGTATGGTGCATGCATTCAGTAGAAGACCTACCAGAGAAAGGGCCAGCACCAATGATCTTGAAGGAGCAGCACACTGTTGACCAGAGGATTGGAGATAAATCTACATTTTGCCTGTGGGACCACTCAACAACTCCACACTGGGAAAAGATTTCCCACTACCGGGCTGACCGACCCCTCTGTCCAGGAGGAACTTTTGAGAGGGAAATTGGGTCTCAAATTGAGTAGAGAACCCCTAGCAAACAACGAGAAGACTTTTAATCATAGCGCCCTGAGCACTATTAGCGCATCATTGCACTTGTATCACAAATGGTGAGGTAAGTTTTGTGCTTGAGGCGCAATCCAAAATTTAGTTCAATTTAAGACCTGAAGTAAACCATTATTATTAATAGTAGCGTTCAGGGAGCAAAGAAGAAGCAGTCACAGTGTGCACCCAGTAGTCATTGTAATAGCCGATTGGAGAATATCCGGTGACAGCGTATATACTGGGAGCTGAGACCGGACTGGGGTGACAGCATGTGAACTTGTTATCATTTGAGGCAAACAATTGTCTTATTTCTAGTAAGTGCATTATTTTATGTAAGCAGAGTGCTTTGATTAAAGAAAGAGATACCGTGAGTCGCAGATGCACTTGTTGTGCTTATTTATTTCAGTATTCGGCCCACATGAGTTGCCCTTGTATGGAAAATAGTCCACGGCTGAAATGAGTTTGACACCCCTGTATATAGCGCATCTTCATTACAACTGATGAATTAAAGGGACACTACATTTTTTCTTTCATGATTCAGATAGAGCAGCAATTTTAAGCAACTTTCTCATTTATCTCCTATTATCAATTTTTTTTGTTCTCTAGCTATCTTTAATTAAAAAGCAGGAATGTAAAGTTTAAGAGCCCGGCCATTTTTGGTTCAGAACCTGAGTTATGCTTGCTTATTGGTTTACTTAATGTAGCCACCAATAAGCAAGCATTCTCCAGGGTGCTGAACCTAAAATGGGCTGGCCCTTGAGCTTTAAATTCCTAGAGCTTTAAAGGTCTGATGTTTTGAACAGAGTTCCGTATATACAGAGAGAGATGTGCCGTGCAAAGTTAAATGGCAAAGTATGGCAAACTCTCTTTATATTTGAGAGGTGATATTCGGATCAGCACCACAGCGGTAAATTCCCAGGTAGCATACAGCTATAAGGGTCCGCTCTGCTGATCTTCTATGTTGCTTAGAACAAATAGTGCATCTCCACAGCGATGATGATCCCACTGGAATCCCACTATGTAGGTGCCTTGGTGTGTCGCTCTGCTGGCCACTTCGTAAATGGTGTGGGTTGTGAATCGAATGATCACTTAACAGCAGCGGAAATTTGTATTCACCCCAAATGGATCCACTTAAGGGGGAGAGATGTTCAGTATCCAATATAACAGGTCTGTGAGTTATCTACGCGTTTCAGCCGGTGAGGCCTTTATGTTGAAACGCATAGATACGGAACTCTGTTCAAAATATCAGACCTTTTTTGGCTTCTCAGATACACAAAGAAGATCCTTAGCCAATCAGCTGTCGTTATCTGAGTCACGTGACCAATACAAACCAGGACGGGTTCAGACCGCCCTTACCACTGACCGAATTTGTCCGTTCATTCAGAGGACCTTCATGTGCAAGTATCTTGTTAACACTTTGCTATTTTTTACCCACCTAGAGTTACTGACTAACACACTGCAGTATTCCTTTTGTTTTTTTAATCTTTTTAATGGTACCGTTATTAATTTGCTTTGAATATCATCTTGCCTTGATCAGAGCATTCTATTTTTATATGTACTAGTTGAAATTACTTTATTTTTAACTAATGTTGTATTTTATCTCTATGCCTTTTAGTAAAATTGTTATAATATAACACAGTTTTTTTGTATTTTTATACACACCTCTCAAATTAGCTAGATTACCTATTTTTGGCTATCTTAGCGCTCTCCTATACTGTTTCTGTTTTCTACTTTTTCTCTATGCAGACTTGAGGAGGCTCTGTATTTACTTTAGGAGTAGCATTGTTTGAGATCTTTTAGGATTGATATTTCTCTATCTGCTTTTGTGAATTTTTAAAGGGGAGAGTTTACCATCTCTTTAACTGTTTTAAAACCATTTATTTTGCATGCAACTGTGCTGTTTATTACTGATATGTACTACACATTTATAAAAATGATATATTTGAATGTGCTTTTAAATGATTATTGACAAATTCCCCACTATATATATTTAACAACAGACATTACTTCTGACCTTGAATTGAGACTTTCTGTCATTTTTAGGGTTTGGGGTTTGCGCACCTTTTAATGCTGAATATATTTATATACAAAAATAATTTCTCTTAAAAGGAAGAGCCCATTGCTCTCTTTGTCAGCCAGTGATTTGACTTCATATTAGCGAATATATAGTGCAGAATGTATTTGATAGAGACAACCAAAAAAATGAGAGCACCAAGCACAAAGGCAAATATTTTTAACCTGGGGCCTGGGCCCTTCATCAGAGGTCACTGGCTACTCTGGAGGTCACTGGCAAACAGAACCTGCAGCTCAACATTCTTCTAGGAAACAACAGATACTGCAACACGCCCCAGGGCGAGGAGCGGAAACCAGAGGAAGATAAAAGATCTGCAGGAAAATGAAAACAGAACTTGTGCAACTGAGGTGGGAGGAACAGGTGTGGTATGGCAGAAATGCAGAGTCTCACAGAGTTCCATTCTGTAACCTCAGTCTTGTGATGTGAAAGAACTAAATGTGACCAGTTTACTTTGTGACTTGTGGCCAAGTTTGTTAGTTCCTTATTGTTGTTGTTGCTGAAAAACCCCTGTAAAGTGAAATAATTAAGGAAGACACCTTTTTTCATGGATTTTTTATTTTTACTGTGGTTTTGGATCTAAAGATGAATAAAACTCCTTATGATACATTTTTTTTAAAATTAATAACATTTAGTAAATGAGTTAACCATTTCCTGTGTAAGGTTATTCCTCCATGCACCTAGACTAGGGTTGTCACTTAAGCCATGTTTTCCACTTAAACGTTACACATGTTGCAGGGTGTGCAGAGAGGAACATGCATTGTGCTATTGGACAAAAAGAGTGACCCTGGACAGCACTATTCATGTTCCTCCCTGCTGCAGCATGTGTAACACATAAGTGTCCAGGAAAACACTGCTAACCGAGACACAAAGGGTTAATTTGCTCTTTTTACATAATGAAGCTACAGAGTACAGACCACTGTCCCTGTCATTTTACCTCTAAGAGTAAAACTAAAGATTTATATGGTGAGAAATATCAGACAAAGCCTTATTGCATCCTAAGGAACTGATTAATGAAACCATAACAATTGGTGCAATTGTTGTCCCTGAAGATTTATTTTACAATATTGTGAATTTGCCTAGTACTTGACTAATTATAATTTGTTTATACCTCAATGTTGTTTTTTTATAACTAAAGAGGAAAAAAATAAGATTTCACATAACCTCTATATTTGGGGTAACACTGAAATAAACATGAGAGAATTAAGTTAATTTAGTTGAATTGACCAGGTAGGTGATATAGGTTTTAACCCCTTCGCCGCTATATAGCACTGCAACAGGTTTCCCAGCCCAGTCTAATGACTCTAATGACTGACTGATCATCATTATATGATTACTATATGTAAATAGTTACACAGATTCAGTAAGACTTTCTACACTTGTTGCTACACCACACCTAGAAGGATTAACTCCATCCTCCCCAGCAAGTGCTTTGCAGATGTAACATGATACATATTTACCCTTTGTCAGAAAATAAAATGTGCTGCAGTAAGTTAACAACTGGTGCTTGTCAGGATCTAAAAACAATAATATAAAAAGGTTTTGAATTGTGGGAAGCAGAGAGGAAGGGATGCCCCTGAGTAAGAGGAGGGAGGTTTGCAGAAGGGAGGGAGCCAGAGGGTTGGGACTTTGTGCCTCTCTACAAGGGACACAGGGAAAGCTGTGCAGGACCCGTGTTCACAGGGCAAACTGTACTAGTGAACTGGTGGGAAGACCCCTAAACATGCAACCAGGTGAGGACCACTTCTGTATGTATTTAATGACTGAGCTGTGTGATGCATGAAGGAAATTAAGTGATACATTGTAGCCTTATGTTTGTAAATAAAAGAGGGAGTGATTCATAATAAAATAGTTATAAACAGTGTGATACAAAACTATTTCAAGAAGTATCCAGAATCATGATTTTGTTGGGTCTATTTTATAATATGTAGGGACAGAACAAGTATTTGGTGCTCTCGTATAGCTGTAAGTGCACAGATCACAGCGAATGTCAGACAATATTACAGTCACTTGTCATTTGCTGTTAAATTATTTCATACTATTTATACATTTGGTGCTTTCAGTTTTACTGGGCTTTTTAATCAGAATTAAGGCAGCAAATAATATATATTCACTTGATCACTGTTAATGAGCACAGTCAGGTTTGCACTTTCTATGGGTTATTCAGTTCATACAATAAATTCTTTACTGCTCTTACAGCCAGCGCCCACTGCACACATTTATATCTCTATCAATACTATGTCTGTTTGCTTTATGCTTTAACCTTTTGTGTGCCAGAATGGGGAGCAACGTTTTGCTGCACAAAAGGTTAAATCATAGTGGGGATGCATATTATGTATTGTGACTTACAGGGTTATAAAAAAACAACAATTTGTGCTTAGCAACAAGTCTTCATTTTCAAATAAAAGATGTGGACTCAAAAATACAAATGAGATATTTAAATAAACGTTGTTACTAAAACTATAATTCATATATAACAAATGGGATTCATTTAAAGGTAAAAAGCATTTTCAGCACTGCCAGTTATAGGCTGTGGGTGTCTGGTAGCAGCCAGTACCTGGGTGTAAAACAAACACCACAGATGTGTTTATCTCATCCCTATGGTGATCTGGCTTTGCTTGGAAGCATTTAACTGTTAACTGTCAATGGCACCTGATTATAGAGTTCAAGAATGAAATTCAAAATGTAATTTCCCATAAAGTGTTCTTTGCAGTGAACAAGCCTTTGTAGTGTCAGTTTATTATTTATTGTCTGCACTTTACCTGGAATTTAAAGGGACAGTCTACTCCATTTTTTTATTGTTTACAAAGATAGATAATCCCTTTATTACCCTTTCCCAAGTTTTGCATAACCAACACAGTTATATTAATAAATGTTTTACCTCTGTGATTAACTTGTATCTAAGCCTCTGCAGACAGCCCCCTGATCACAGGACCTTTTATTATCTATTGACTTGCATTTAGTGCTAACTCTTAAATAACTCCTTGGGCGTGAACACAATGTTTTCTATATGGCTCACATGAACTATCATTTTTTTGTTGTGTGAAGCAAACACAAAAGCATGTGATAAGAGGCTGTCTATAGTGGCTTAGAAACAGGCAGAAATTTAGAGGTTTAAAAGGTTATAGCGTATATTAATATCACAATGTTGTTTGTTTTATAGCTTGGGAAAGGGTAGTAAAGGTTTTATCTATCTTTTTAAACAATAATAATTTTGGAGTAGACTGTCCCTTTAATTCTAAAACTCCAGGGAGGTTGGAATGCACTGTGACTATGCTGCATGCTTAAAGGGACACTGAACCCAATTTTTTTTTCTTTCGTGATTCAGATAGAGCATGCAATTTTAAGCAACTTTCTAATTTACTCCTATTATCAAATTTTCTTTGTTCTCTTGCTATCTTTATTTGAAAAAGAAGGCATCTAAGCTTTTTTTATTGGTGGATGAATTTATCCACCAATCAGCAAGGACAACCCAGGTTGTTCACCAAAAATGGGCCAGCATCTAAACTTACATTCTTGCATTTCAAATAAAGATAACAAGAGAATAAAGAAAATTTGATAATAGGAGTCAATTAGAAAGTTGCTTAAAATGTCATGCTCTATCTGAATCACAAAACAGTGTTTTGTAGATAAGAATATTAGCTCATTTATACATATTCCTAATCGGCCATAGCAAACAGATGAAAATGTGCAAGAGGCATTTCAAGGGGTGTATAACTAAGCTACAAAACAATGCATATTTTACTAACAAAATGACAGTTTGAATACTTTTAAAACATTTATTTTGTACAAAAAACATTTAAAGTAAAGTGTTTATTTTTCATTTTAAATAAAAACTGGGGCAATATTAAGACCAAGGACAACTTCCTGTAAGGGACATTAAACAATGTAAAATTGTAATATAACAGGTTTAGGAATGTGTAGTAAATCAGTGGTGCAATATACTTTTGTTATTTATTTTGCCCTCTTTTCCTGTACTTTAAAGAAATGTTAAATTCAAAGTTATATGTTTATGATTCAGACAGAACATACAATTTTTCTTCTGTTATCAAATATGCTTTGTTTTTCTTTTTTTTTTTTTTGTTTTGTTTTTTTGAAGGAGCAGTAAGTAATACACTACTGGGAACTAGATGAACACATCTGGTGAGCCAATGACAAGAGGTATATATGTACAGCTACCAATCACCATCAAGATCCCAGTAGTGCATTGCTTTTTCTGACCCTATCTAGGTATGCTTTACAACAGATACCAACAGAATAAAGACAATTAGATAACATAAGTCAATTGGAAATTTGTTTAAAACCTCATACTCTGCCTGAATAAAGAAGGAAAGAAAATTAAAGTGATTGTAAATGTCGTGTATACCACAATGCATATTTCAATTTGTCACCCCTTAAAGGGACATGAAACCCAAAATTTTTCTTTCATGATTCAGATAGAGAATACAATTTTAAACAAATTTCTAATTTACTTCTATTATCTAATCTGTTTCATTCTCTTGGTATAATTTGTTGAAGGAGCAGCAATGCACTACTAGTTTCTAACTGAACACATGGGTGAGCCAATCACATTCAATATATATATTGCAGCTACCAATCAACAGCTAGAACCTAGTTTCTCTGCTGCTTATGAACTTGCCTAGATAAACCTTTCAGCAAATGATAACAAGAGAAGGAAGCAAATTAAATAATAGAAGTAAATTGGAAAGTTGTTTAAAATTATATTCTCTATCTGAATCATGAAAGAACATTTTTGGGTTTCCTGTCCCTTTAGCTAGAATATTCGCATGATTTTTATTTCATATTTGCCTTTTATTAAAAAAAATATAACAATATTTATCACCTGTCAATCAAAGTTCAGTAGACCGCCCTTTACCGTTTCAGAAAGCATACACTAAGTGACGTTGACAGAGGGTTGTAACTCTGTAATGTCACAGTAAGGACGGATGTAATCTTCTCGAAATAACAGTTCTGCCCACTATTGATGCGCGCTGTAGTATCAGCTCACTGTGCGCATGCTCAAGATTTCACACAGATGCTGCTGGCTGCTATCCAGGTAAACACTGAATCGTAAAAAAAAATACTATTCAGTGTTTACAATGTTGCAAGTAAGACACACCCCTTGGGAGAAATGCGCATGTCTTTTTAGTATCGTGAACGCGCATGGTGATCACTTCGGTTTGAATACCATTACGCAACACAGACTTTTGCGTATGCGCAGTGAGGAGGAAAACGAAGGCTATTATAAAAAGTCTGTCAACTGACAAGCATCGCAATAGGGCTAATGTGATGTGGTCATCATAGGAAGAAAAAAGAGTGTTTAGAGCGGGGACGGCAGATACACGGCAGTGAATAGTATATTTCTTTGCATATAATAAAAAAATAGAAGGTATGATTAAAAAAAAATGCTGATATTGATAATAAGGCATTTACTTTAAGATGGCACTTAGTAATATTCTGTGTTTACCATCACTTTAATGAGTTCCATGTCCCTTTACTACAGAAAATGCACAGCCCAGACTACACACAGTGCTACATTCTAAAGGCCCATTGTTTGTTCTCCCTGGTAACTAATACACAGTTTATCTGTAACAGAGACCATAAATAAGGGAAACCTAAGTTCAACAAATAGACAGCTATGACTTTACAGAAACTAACATTTTACTAATATTCTTCAGTATTTAAACAAATGATATCATTTAAAAACAAAAAACACATCAGCACAATATTCTCAGGCTAATCTTTGTTTTGAGTACGTTATTATGTCACAGACTTATTTACTATTTAACGTCCCCTTAATATGAAATGAGAAATATTGCAGACAAAATTATTATTATTTTTTTTATTTTTTTGTATAGCGCTACCAACTTCTGTAGCTCTGGGTACAATGATGGGGGTATACAATGACAAGGATTTGTGATAAAATACAAAACATAACAGACTAAACAAATCTAGTACCGGAGGAAGCGGCACATAAGGTTGGGGTAGCTTGTCACATTGATTGTAGTTACAGCAGTGAGTCAGGCAGTTCATGATTTATTTTGGTTAGGATGAGGGATGGAGGAGAGATGCTAAGCCTCTCTGAATTAGTGAGATTTCAAGGAGCGTCTGATGCTGCACAAGGTTGGAGACAGTCTTATGGTGCGGGGTAGAGAGTCCCAAAGGACAGGAGCAGCATGTGAGAAGTCTTGGAGGCAGGAGTGGGATGTAGGTCAGAGGTTGATGGAAGAGGACGGGATGATGAGAGAGGAAATATAGTTGGCTGTTGAGTGCTTTATAGGTTAGGGTTGATACTTTATAGGTTAGGGTTAGTACTTTATAGGTTAGGGTTAGTACTTTATAGGTTAGGGTTAGTACTTTATAGCGTAGGGTTTATACTTTATAGGTTAGGGTTAGTACTTTATAGCGTAGGATTAATACTTTATAGGCTAGGGTTAGTATTTTATAGGTTAGGGTTAGTACTTTATAGGTTAGGGTTAATACTTTATAGGTTAGGGTCAGTAATTTATAGGTTAGGGTCAGTACTTTATAGGTTAGGGTTAGTACTTTATAGGTTAGGGTTAGTACTTTATAGGTTAGGGTTAGTACTTTATAGGTTAGGGTTAATACTTTATAGCATAGGGTCAGTACTTTATAGGTTAGGGTTAATACTTTATAGGTTAGGGTTAGTACTTTATAGCATAGGGTTAATACTTTATAGGTTAGGGTCAGTACTTTATAGCGTAGGGTTAATACTTTATAGGTTAGGGTTAGTACTTTATAGCATAGGGTTAATACATTGAGTTGTATTCTAGAGTGTATGGGGAGCCAGTGTAGAGACAGATAAAGCAGAGCAGCTGATGTAGATTGGTGACTCAATAATAAGACTTATTTAACAAGATGTTAGTTTAACAGGACATGGACTATCAGGTAAATGCCATTATATATATATTGCAGCTGCTGGAGGGTTAAAGAGACATTAAAGTATGCCATTTTAAACAACTTTCCAATTTCATTCTATTATTAAATTTAGATATTTCTTTCGAAATCTTTGTTAAAATGTATGCTCCTAGGAGCTCAGGAGCGTGCATGTGTCTTTAGCATCCTATGGCATCAGTGTTTGCAACAAAGTATAATACTGCTACAAACATTATTGCAAAACACTGCTGCCATAGAGTGCAAAAAACATGTGCGCGCTCCTGAGCTCTTATGAGCCTACAAGTTTTACTCTTCAACCAAGGATACCGAGTGAACAAAGAAACATTGATAATAGAAGTACATTGGGCAGATGTTTAAAATCACATGCACAAACAAACGTTTACTTTTTACTTCACTTCACCTTTTTATTTCTTTAGCAGAAGGTATCAGCAATGAATAAGAACCATCCTGTATGTGCTTTCCTGTTTTCCTGCCATATTTTCTTCACTGTGTATAACCCAGAGAGGAAATCTAACTTCCAGCTAAGGGTTATAAGCTCAGCAGCAAATAAAACCACAGATGCCAAATACAAGTGATAACAATATTCCCTGAGGCCCATAGACCACTAAACCAGCAGTGGGTTCCACTAGTGGAATAGGGCAAGAATCACAAGTACCACAGGAAATGCATTCTTTGTGTGTTTGTGGACAGCTGAGAGAGGAAGCACATTGTAAGTTCCATGCTATAAGAAAAGGTCATGGTCTAGAAACCGACTACATGTGAGCCTGGAAACGGCAGGAAATAGATGAAAGTAGCACTTAGCAGGGTACAGATTAATATCACTATATCTACTGTATCGTGAAGAAAAAATAAATACACAATAACTAACTTCTAAACCTTGTGACCATTTACAGCAATATCATTATGTATTGATAATATTAAGTTAATAGTTTCTAATAAAGTTCTGCACACATCTCACTGTACTGACAGAATACTATTGTGATGCTGCAAAGGAACCTATATCCTGCTGTCTTCTAGCATTATACATTTAATGCAAATCATTTCTTTCAAAGACATTGCTGAGGTGGGCCCCTAGGGGCCAATACCCTGGGTGTTTTCAGAACCGTTTGATGTGTTCTTTACTACTGCACCAGCCATGCCAGGCTAGTTAAGCATTTATTTTTTCCCCACACTTTATTTTGGGTATTCATTGATGACTGAAGCTGTATAATGTTTTCTGTATGTGGAATTACATGGAATAAAACTGATCAACGTATATATGAATATAGGCTCCAACAAGGGTGTAATCTATTTAGGGGCTATGTTTCAATCCTGAGATGTCAGCAGTCATACTATGTACAATATTTCCCCAAACAATACACCATACTATGTACAATGTTTCCCCAAACAATACACCTGTAATATATACAGTATATATTTATAGTTTTGGGATCCAAGCACTCACTGTAAGTGTGTGTTGCCTGGGTGCACTCTATGGTAGATAGGTAGAAACTTTCATGGAAAGAAGAGGCACTCACAGAACTAACGGCTAGATTTAGAGTTCTGCAGCCAAAGGGGTGCGTTAGCTATGCGTGGTTTTTTTCCCCCGCACCTTTTAAATACCGCTGGTATTTAGAGTTCACAGAATGGCTGCGTTAGGCTCCAAAAAGGGAGCGTAGAGCATAATTTACCGACGCTGCAACTCTAAATACCAGCGGTGCTTACGGACACGGCCAGCTTCAAAAACGTGCTCGTGCACGATTTCCCCATAGGAAACAATGGGGCATTTTGAGCTGAAAAAAAACCTAACACCTGCAAAAAAGCAGCGTTCAGCTCTTAACGCAGCCCCATTGTTTCCTATGGGGAAACACTTCCTAAGTCTGCACCTAACACCCTAACATGAACCCCGAGTCTAAACACCCCTAACCTTACACTTATTAACCCCTAATCTGCCGACCCCGCTATCACTGACCCCTGCATTATACAATTAACCCCTAATCTTCCGCTCCGTACACCGCCGCAACCTACGTTATCCCTATGTACCCCTAATCTGCTGCCCCTAACACCGCCGACCCCTATATTATATTTATTAACCCCTAATCTGCCGCCCCCAACGTCGCCGCCACCTACCTGCAATTATTAACCCCTAATCTGCCGACCGGACCTCACCTTTACTATAATAAAGTTATTAACCCCTAATCTGCCTCACTCCCGCCTCAAAAACCCTATAATAAATAGTATTAACCCCTAATCTGCCCTCCCTAACATCGCCGACACCTAACTTCAATTAATAACCCCTAATCTGCCGACCGGACCTCGCCGCTACTCTAATAAAAGGATTAACCCCTAAAGCTAAGTCTAACCCTAACACTAACACCCCCCTAAATTAAATATAATTTAAATCTAACAAAATAATTTAACTATTATTAAATAAATTATTCCTATTTAAAGCTAAATACTTACCTGTAAAATAAATCCTAATATAGCTACAATATAAATTATAATTATATTGTAGCTATTTTAGGATTAATATTTATTTTACAGGCAACTTTGTATTTATTTTAACCAGGTACAATATCTATTAAATAGTTAATAACTATTTAATAGTTACCTAGTTAAAATAATTACAAAATTACCTGTAAAATAAATCCTAACCTAAGTTACAATTAAACCTAACACTACACTATCAATAAATTAATTAAATACAATACCTACAAATAAATACAATTAAATAAACTAACTAAAGTACAAAAAATAAAAAAGAACTAAGTTATAAAAAAATATTTACAAACATATTAAAAATATTACAACAATTTTAATCTAATTACACCTACTCTAAGCCCCCTAATAAAATAACAAAGCCCCCCAAAATAAAAAAATGCCCTACCCTATTCTAAAATTAAAATAGAAAAGCTCTTTTACCTTACCAGCCCTTAAAAGGGCCTTTTGCAGGGCATGCCCCAAATAATTCAGCTCTTTTGCCTGTAAAAATAAACACAATACCCCCCCAACATTACAACCCACCACCCACATACCCCTAATCTAACCCAACCCCCCCTTAAATAAACCTAACACTAAGCCCCTGAAGATCTTCCTACCTTATCTTCATCACACCGGGTATGACCGATCCGTCCATGCTCCAAAATCTTCATCCAAGCCCAAGCGGGGGCTGGAGATCCATCATCCAGCTGAAGTCTTCTATCAAGCGGCTGAAGAAGTCCATAAGAGGCTCCATCTTCATCCAAGTGGCATCTTCTATCTTCATCCGATGACGAGCGGCTCCATCTTGAAGACCTCCGGCGCGGATCCATCCTCTTCTTCCAACGTCCTAAGTCCAAATGAAGGTTCCTTTAAATGACGTCATCCAAGATGAAGTCCCTCGAATTCCGATTGGCTGATAGGATTCTATCAGCCAATCGGAATTAAGGTAGGAAAATTCTGATTGGCTGATGGAATCAGCCAATCAGATTCAAGTTCAATCTGATTGGCTAATTGGATCAGCCAATCGGATTGAACTTAAATCTGATTGGCTGATTCCATCAGCCAATCAGAATTTTCCTACCTTAATTCCGATTGGCTGATAGAATCCTATCAGCCAATCGGAATTCGAGGGACGCCATCTTGGATGACGTCATTTAAAGGAACCTTCATTCGGACTTAGGACGTCAGAAGAAGAGGATGGATCCACGCCGGAGGTCTTCAAGATGGAGCCGCTCGTCATCGGATGAAGATAGAAGATGCCACTTGGATGAAGATGGTTGCCGGTCCAGATCTCCTCTTCTGCCCGGATAGGATGAAGACTTTGGAGCCTCTTCTGGACTTCTTCAGCCACTTGATAGAAGACTTCAGCCGGATGATGGATCTCCAGCCCCCGCTTGGGCTTGGATGAAGATTTCGGAGCCTGGACGGATCGGTCATACCCGGTGTGGTGAAGATAAGGTAGGAAGATCTTCAGGGGCTTAGTGTTAGGTTTATTTAAGGGGGGTTTGGGTTAGATTAGGGGTATGTGGGTGGTGGGTTGTAATGTTGGGGGGGTATTGTGTTTATTTTTACAGGCAAAAGAGCTGAATTATTTGGGGCATGCCCCACAAAAGGCCCTTTTAAGGGCTGGTAAGGTAAAAGAGCTTTTCTATTTTAATTTTAGAATAGGGTAGGGCATTTTTTATTTTGGGGGGCTTTGTTATTTTATTAGGGGGCTTAGAGTAGGTATAATTAGATTAAAATTGTTGTAATATTTTTAATATGTTTGTAAATATTTTTTTATTTTTTGTAACTTAGCTCTTTTTTATTTTTTGTACTTTAGTTAGTTTATTTAATTGTATTTATTTGTAGGTATTGTATTTAATTTATTGATAGTGTAGTGTTAGGTTTAATTGTAACTTAGGTTAGGATTTATTTTACAGGTAATTTTGTAATTATTTTAACAAGGTAACTATTAAATAGTTATTAACTATTTAATAGCTATTGTACCTGGTTAAAATAAATACAAAGTTGCCTGTAAAATAAATATAAATCCTAAAATAGCTACAATGTAATTATTCGTTATATTGTAGCTATATTAGGGTTTATTTTACAGGTAAGTATTTAGCTTTAAATAGGAATAATTTATTTAATAAGAGTTAATTTATTTTGTTAGATTTAAATTATATTTAATTTAGGGGGGTGTTAGGGTTAGAGTTAGCTTTAGGGGTTAATACATTTATTAGAGTAGCGGTGAGGTCCGGTCGGTAGATTAGGGGTTAATACTTGAAGTTAGGTGTCAGCGATGTTAGGGAGGACAGATTAGGGGTTAATACTATTTATTATAGGGTTATTGAGGCGGCAGTGAGGCGGATTAGGAGTTAATAACTTTATTATAGTAGCGGTGAGGTCCGGTCGGCAGATTAGGGGTTAATAATTGTAGGTAAGGTAGCAGCGACGTTGGGGGGAGGCAGATTAGGGGTTAATAAATATAATATAGGGGTCGGCGGTGTTAGGGGCAGCAGATTAGGGGTACATAGTGATAATGTAGGTGGCGGCGGTGTGCGGTCGGCAGATTAGGGGTTAAAAAAAATTAATACAGTGGCGGCGATGTGGGGGGACCTCGGTTTAGGGGTACATAGGTAGTTTATGGGTGTTAGTGTACTGTAGAGCACAGTAGTTAAGAGCTTTATGAACCGGCGTTAGCCCAGAAAGCTCTTAACTCCTGTTTTTTTTCTGCGGCTGGAGTTTTGTCGTTAGATTTCTAACACTCACTTCAGCCAAGACTCTAAATACCGGCGTTAGAAAGATCCCATTGAAAAGATAGGATACGCAATTGGCGTAGGGGGATCTGCGGTATGGAAAAGTCGCGGCTGGAAAGTGAGCGTTAGACCCTTTAATGACTGACTCTAAATACCAGCGGGCGGTAAAAACCAGCGTTAGGACCCCCTAACGCTGGTTTTGACGGCTACCGCAGAACTCTAAATCTAGGCGTAAGTTAACACAAAATTTATTGATAGTTCACCAACTGACTGACTGAAGTGGTGAACTATCAATAAAATTTTGTGTTAACTAAGTCCTGTGAGTGCCTCTTCTTTCCATAAAAGTGTGTGTGTATATGTGTGTGTGTATATATATATATATATATATATATATATATATATATATATATATATATATATATATATATATATATATATATATATATATCTTTTATATACTCAATGTCTTCCCTTGACTAAACACTTTCTTCATACTCACTATCTACCAATAACTCTATCTTTGTTATATACTTACTGTCTGTGCCTGATTATACATCTGTTATATACTCACTGTCTGTACCTGATTATACATCTGTTATATACTCACTGTCTGTACCTGAATATACATCTGTTATATACTCACTGTCTGCACCTGACTATACACCTGTTATATACTTACTGTCTGTACCTGACTATACACCTGTTATATACTCACTGTCTGCACCTGACTATACACCTGTTATATACTTACTGTCTGTACCTGACTATACACCTGTTATATACTCACTGTCTGCACCTGACTATACACCTGTTATATACTCACTGTCTGCACCTGACTATACACCTGTTATATACTCACTGTCTGCACCTGACTATACACCTGTTATATACTCACTGTCTGCACCTGACTATACACTTGTTATATACTAACTGACTGCACCTGACTATACATCTGTTATATACTCACTGTCTGCACCTGACTATACATCTGTTATATACTCACTATTTACACCTGGCTATACACCTGTTATATACTTACTGTCTGCACCTGACTATACACCTGTTATAAACTCTACCAATATTGTCCTCCCAGCGCTTAGCGTATGATTAAACCCTATAGCTCCTTGTTAAAGGGTACCTAGCTAACCCTAAAAGAGGACAAATTGTTAAGAAAAATACAAGGAGCACTTAAAGCAAAAGGCAAAGGTTAAGAGAGTAAGAACATACCTGTAAGTAGGTTACATTTAAAAACTAATACATTTATTCAGAAAACATACGTTTATCATGGATCCATGTTACAAAATCATTAAAAATGATTAAAAAGTGGATAAAAATATGAGTTGCTGTCAGAATAGAAACCGATAAAATCCTGATAAAGGATTCAACTGATGTTAGTGTTATGTTCAAAACCCTGTGGTTGGTATAATAAAAAGTCCAAATGGCAGGATAGTTAATGTTCTCCTCGTGATGCACCTGTGGGTGAATTATATAGTGGTGTTATCAATATGTGAAATATCCATTGTTAAAAAAACGGGTGCCAAAAAAAAACAAACAAACAAAACAAAATTAATGTTCTCAAAGTGTTGAAAAAGGTGGTGGAAAAAACACAGAAAAAGGTTAATTGTAAAAATCTAAAAACTAAAAATCTGAAAAATATAAAAAAATAAAAATGTATAAAAAAATTGAAAAATGGTGAGTATAATAAAAATGATACAAATGAAAAATCAGAAATGCCCAAAATATCCAAAAACAGAGATTACGTGTTCATAAGCTGTGAGTCAGAAACTGTGAATCAGATAAAATTGACACGTGATCACTCCTATGAAAGAGTGAATGTTAAAAAACGTTGGGGAAGATCCAGGATTAGTTAAAACTTCCCTTAATGTGCTTTGTAATTATACCTGCGAACAAAGAAAATGCAATAGTGGAATATTGCTATAGATAGTGGAAAATATCAGAGCTAAGCTTACCATGTGTCAACGCGTTTCGGCCTTGTAATAGGCTCACTTGATAAAGGCCTATTACAAGGCCAAAATGCGTTGACACATATGATAAGCTTAGCTCTGATATTTTCCACTATCTATAGCAATATTCCACTATTGTATTTTCTTTGTTCGCAGGTATAAGGACAAAGCACATTAAGGGAAGTTTTAACTAATCCTGAATCTTCCCCAATGTTTTTTAACATTCACTCTTTCATAGGAGTGATCACGTGTCAATTTTATCTGATTCACAGTTTCTGACTCACAGCATATGAACACGTAATCTCTGTTTTTGGAATTTCTGATTTTTCATTTGTATCATTTTTATTATTCTCACCATTTTTCAGATTTTTTATAAAAATTTTTTTTTTTTTATATTTTTCAGATTTTTATTTTTTTAGATTTTTACAATTAATCCTTTTTCTGTGTTTTTTTTTTCCACCACCTTTTTCATCACTTTTGAGGACATTTAATTTTTAATTTTTTTTTGGTGGGGGGGGGGGTTGGCACTGTTTTTTTACCATTGACTATTTCACATATGGATAACATCACTATATAATTCACCCACAGGTGCATCACAAGGAGAACATTAACTATCCTGCCATTTGGACTTTTTATACCAACCATGTGGTTTTGAGCATAACACTAACATCAGTTGAATCCTTTATCAGGATTTTATCGGTTTCTATTCTGACAGCAACTCATGTTTTTAGCCACTTTTTAATCATTTTTTTTTTTTTTTAAATATCTTTATTTTTGTGTGCCACATACAGGAGAATGAAACATCATATATTCAGTAAACAATAGACACTACAGAATTGCAAAAAAGAGTGATATCAATAACATAAATTGGTCCAGCCTTTACCATCGCTTATGAAAAGGCCAGAAAATGTCCATGAGAAATATATTCCCACTGAAGAGTAATAACTGGGCCTGTGAGACGTAAATCAATCCCCCCATAAGGCACTTTTTTAACAAACATACAATACAATTCCTATAACTTAGCCAACTTACACCAGTTTGGATGCTCCACCTCTACTCCCTACACTCAAAACTCTCTTTTTAGTCCCATTCCCACTCTCCTCTGAGATTGGCCTCCAATATATATTCTGTGTTCCTGAATGGTGCTATAACCATCTTACGCAGTGGAATTGGGAGTGTGTGAAGGAAGGGTTCCCATTTTGTGACAAATGACTTCACTCTCTTAGTAATATCGCCTACCCCATCTGCCTGTTCTATAAGCATTTGGTTTAGCATTGTCTGCTTCAATTGTGTCACAGTAGGTGGGTCACGCTTTAACCAGTTTTGGAATATCAGGCGCCTTGCTACCAACACTATATTGGACATGATTAGTCTGGAAGTTCTCGGTATGTCCCCAAGATCTAGTAGTATGATATTTCGAAACGTCAGTTCCCTAGTATGCAAACTCATGCTCGTGCTCGCCCAGTAAGTTGTCATTTTCCAAAATTTAACTAGCTTGGGGCAGCTCCATGTCATATGTTTGATGTCTGCCTCTTCCTTCCCACACTTTGGGCATTTATTTTCCCTGTCTGTTTTCCATTTCTGGTATTTCTTGGGCGTTATGTAGCTGTCATGTAAGAGTTTAAAGTGTGACTCCCTCACCTCCGACGAAAGAGTGGCTCGCTTGACTCTAAGTATGCTTTCTTCTATCTCCTTATCGGAAACTTCCTCATCTAGCAAGGATCTCCAGATCTCAGCAATTCTATTTAAGCATGTTGTGTTTGTAGCTTTGTTCAAGTTTTGATAGAGTGGGGATATAGAAGTGGTGCCCTGTTCTGCTAACTGTATAATGTGCACAATCTGCGATTGTTCTGTTCCCTTTCTCTCTCTAAGCAATGCTGTGTGGTAGTGCCTGGCCTGTAGATACGCATAATGGTGTGTTCTTGGAAGCCCAAATATCTGCCTCAGATCCTCAAATGAATGCATGTGGTCCCCCCCCTGGCTGCAGGGTCTGGCCCACCGTGCGTAATCCTAGCCTTCTCCAGTGGCTGAAGGCTTCTGATGTTAGGCCTGCCGGGAATTCTGGGTTCCCCCCCCATGGCAAGTAAGATATTACTCTATTCTCCCCCCCCCCCCCCAGGTGTTTGCAAGTCAGTCTCCAGGCTCTCGCTGGATGGTTCAGTAAGTCAATGTCCATCAGGTATTTAGTCGCTTGCGAATGTGTCATATGTGGTATCATGTCTAATGTCCAAGGTTTTATCAGTATGTTTTCTAGTTTAGTGTTCGTGAATATACCTTGCCCTGTCATCCAATCAATGGCAAATTTGCACTGGGCCGCCCAATTATAAAATTCAAAATTGGGCAACGCCAGTCCCCCCATTTCACGTGTTGCTGTGAGTTTCGAGTAGCTGACCCTATGTTTCTTATTGGTCCAGACAAACTGAAAACCTCTCGTAGATCTGTCTTTTTAAGCAGAAAGGGCAACGTCTGAAAAAAATAAAGTATCTTTGGAAAGTAAACCATTTTTATGAGTCCCACTCTGCCCGAGGTAGACAAGGGGAGTAGAGACCATGTTTTAAGCAGGTTTTTCAACTGTCCTAGCAGGGGGCCATAATTTATTGAATACCACTTTCGTGGGTCTGTATTGAGATTTATACCTAGATATTTAAAGTTCCCTTCTACTACTTTAAAGTCAAACTGTGGAATTTGCCTATCTCCTTTGGATAATAACCAAACTAGTTCAGTTTTGTCTGTGTTAATCGTATAACCTGAAATCTTACCAAAGTCTTTCACTAACTCCATTAGTCGGGGGATGTTTCTACGAGGGTCTTGTAAAAATAAAACCATATAATCTGCAAATAGCGAGATGTGTGAACGCGTCTCACCTATCTGCATTCCCTCTAATTGTTCCCTGATTTTCCACGCTAGGGGTTCAATCACAATGTCAAAGAGGAGGGGAGACAGGGGGCAGCCCTGTCTCGTACCTCTGTGTAGCATGAAGGGCTGTGTGGCTATCCCGTTTACAAGAATGGATGCCTGGTGGATCTTATACAGATTGGACACTGCTTTTACGAATGAGCCTTCTATTCCCATCATCCCCAGAGTATAAAAGAGGTGTTCCCACAGAACCTTATCAAAGGCTTTTTCAGCATCGATCAGTAGTAAGGCTGCTTCTTTGTGGTTTTCCCTCTTCCCATTATCCCGTGAGATCTGCCAATAGTACTGAATGACTGTTTGGACCCTCCTAATGTTAAGGACTGAGGATCTTCCCTTAACAAAACCTGTCTGGTCACTGTGGATGAGCGACGGCAGGACTCTTGCTAACCTATTGGCCAGGATTTTTGTCAATATTTTATAGTCCTGGTTTAACAGGGAGATGGGGCGGTAAGACTGTGTGAGAAGGGGGTCTCGTCCCTCTTTTGGTATGATACTAATATGTGCTTCTGCAAACCTAACAGAGGGGACCACTGTGTCTTCCATAAATCCATTAAACAACTTTGCCAGAGCCTCTGCTATGTCTGATCCCATAATTTTGTAGAACTCCGCTGGTAATCCATCAGGGCCCGGGGATTTCTCTAGTTTTAAATCTTTGATTGTGGCTACTATTTCCTCTGAGGTGATGGGGGAGTTAATTTCTCCAAGTTTGTTCTGTTCTAGATATGAGTCCAAAAACTATCTCTGTCCAAGTCATGTATGTGCTGCGCGGAATAAAGATCTTTATAGAAACCAGTGAAGGCGTCTTGGATGTCAGTCTCTTTGTTAAGTATCACTTCTCCCTGTTTTATTGCTAGAACCGAGCTCTGTTTCTTGGTCAGTTTGGTCACTCTGGCCAATAACTTCCCAGTTTTACTCCCAAACCTATAATATTTGGCTTGCGTTTTGGCGTGGGCCTTATTGGATTGTTGTAATATGTAGTTGTCTCTAAGTGTTTTGGCCTCTTTGTATTTATGCAAGTTTATGGTATTGGGATTTCTGAGGTATTTGTTTCTCACATTTAATAGGCATGTCAGAAGCTGTTGCGTTTTTTGTTTGCTTTGTTTTTTAATGGATGTGGCGTAAGCTGAGATAGTCCCCCTCAATACAGCTTTGGCCGCCTCCCAAAAGAGGAGGGGGTCAGAGATGTGTGCCCTATTAAGATCCACATAAGTATGCCATTCCCCCAGAATATGTCTATAGAAGTTTGGGTCCCTATATAGATAAGATGGGAAGACCCATTTGTTAGTTTTGCGGGCCGAGTTCCCCATGTGGATCATTACTGCTATAGGGGCTTGATCCGAGATTGTTATAGGGTCTATGGTTGCCTCCACTACTCTCGGGCACAAGCTTGAGGAAACTAAAAAATAATCTAATCTTGAAAGGGCGTCTTTTGCTATGGACATACATGTGTATTCCCTGTTTTCCGGGTACTTGGCTCTCCACACATCTTGCAAGTTCAATGACCTCGCTAGTGTGCGTATCATCAGTGACTCCTTTTTGGAGTTCAATACTCTCTTAGACGAGGGGGTGCTTCTGTCAGGGTTAGCAAATCTATCAGCGGGGACCTGTGGGGCAATGTTAAAGTCCCCTCCAATAATGAGAGGTGAAGTGGTAAGTTCATGATTTCTGTGTGCAGTGTCCTCAAGAATAGTTGTTTTTGGGTCTGTGGTCCATAAACTCCGACCAGTGCAAAAGCCAGCTCCCCAACCTCCAGCTGAATCATGACGTACCTTCCTTCCTGATCAGTTCGTGTTTTGCCAATGGTGTATTGTAGATTTTTCCTAAATAGGACTGCGACTCCCCTAGCTCTCCTCTGCTCATATGGTGTGTAAATAACCCCCCCCCCCCCCCAGCTCTGCTTCAATTTTTGGTGTTCTAGCTGCGATAGGTATGTCTCTTCTAGAATGGCAATGTCAGTTTTTCTGGAGTGTAGATAACGTAGTATTGATTTACGCTTTTGCGGGGAAGTGATGCCTCCTACGTTCCAGCTTACTACAGATAAATGACTACTCAACATAGTGTCGTTTCTTATGTGTTTGAAGTGCTGATGTGTGTGGTGTCGTAGAGTGTTGGGTTGTGATAGCATTGAAATACCTTGGAAGTCTTGTGGGTTTTATGAACGTGCTTTGTCGGCTAAAACTAACTTCCCCTTTCGCTGGACCTCCGGGAGAGAGGTGAGCATCCTGTTGGCTAGATAAAAAAACATTTAGTAAACAATGAAAACAACAAATTTGAACAAATATCATAAATTTAAACAGATAAACAAACTAAGCCTATTTCTCCTCTACACCTTACTGGTGTTTATATTATGGTTACTTTTTGTGTACAGTACACCCCCCCCTCAAGAACCAGATTTCGTAGCTAAATTTCTAAAAAGCTGAAATGCTAATAAAGCTAGGCTGCAGTAGATTACTTCTTTTTCTTCCCTCGGGTACTTCCCGGTTAAAGGATGGGCCTTACTAGGTGATAGCAGCTAGGGATCATACCCCCCAGCCAAGGAATAAGGTTGCCTCCCCGGGTTTTTTAGGATGTTTATATCAATAGGGTGCTGACTCTTGTTTTTTCATGATCTATTTCGAAAAACATCTTGCAAAGGGTTAACTAGATTGCTCTTAAGTATATGTCTTCAAACCTATGCGTAGTTAAGCCATCCACCTCTTGAGTAATAAAAAGACAGATCCCCCCATAGAGATAGCTAGTGTTATCTGACCTAGAGAATTTGTATAATGCAACAGGTCAGCTAGGGCATGTTCTAGTATATGTTTCAAACATGGCAGTAGCAGAATCCATTAACTTTTCACAGATACAAACCCCATCTAAATAAGATTTAGTATTCAACACTTGGTCCTTTGAGGATCTAATTTCCTCTTTATCTCACAGAATGCGTGAGAAAGCAAATGTCCCGAGTTCTGTAATTGTATCTTAGGACTAGTCTTCTCTCCTTCAGGTGTCTTTAGCTGTGAGGTCTTGCTCCTGCTTTAGATATTTCTGGAGGTGCCTGGGATCCTCAAAGAATTTTTTACCCCTTGTTGGGTCTGAAGTCTGAGTTTCGCTGGGAACAGCAGCGAGAAGGGTCGGCCAGCCTCCATTAATGATTTGCAATAGGGTGAGAATTCCCTCCTTCTCCTGGAGATTTCCGCAGAATAATCCTGGAAGATCAGGATTTTTTTTCCCCTCAAAGCATAAGGGAGAGTTCTGGCGATATGCTCTTAGAAGTAGGATCTTATCTTTAAAGTTGAGGTATCGGATCATAACTTGGCGAGGCCCTCTCGTGTTTTTCTGGTCTTGATTGATGTTACCCACCCTATGGGCTCTCTCTACAACACACGGTATGTCCTCAGGCTTCAAATGTAGCAGAGAAGGCAAGGTTCGTTCAGCAAATTCTATTAAGTCTGTACTGGGCACCGATTCTGGCAAGCCAACAATGCGCAGATTGTTGCGCCGTGAGCGATTTTCCAGGTCATCAACCTTGTCAAGCAATGTTTTATTATGGGCCTCCAGTGCTGCTATCTTTGTAGAGCTTTCTCTTTGTAGGATTTCTCCATCACCTACCCTCTGCTCAACATGCTGTAGTCTAGAAGAGAAGGTCTTAAAATCTGATGACAATGAGTCCATCCCTGTCTGTAACTGCTCTATTTTGGGGAGGAACAGAGCAGAAATCTGGGCAACAATGGGGTGGGTATCTGGCAGGGTCTCCTCTGCAATCTCTGCAGCCATGTTTTCTGCAGCGTGTACCTCAACTGCAGCCTTGGTTTTTCTTTCTTGGTGTTTTTGTTTATTTGACATGGTGCAGGTGGTTTTAACAAAACTAGAGTAGTACTTCTGCATACACTTTTCAGAGAATGTGTTTCCACTGCCAGTAAACAAAGACAAAGGAGAGACTGAAGTCCTGTAGCCCTGATGGTATACACAGATAGTCAGGTCCTCATGAGTTAATCATTGCAGCACTTATCTAGTGATTATTTGTCTGCAGTTTGTAAGGGGGCTCAGTGTACTGCGTAGTTACTTTTTCATACTTGGCTCTTAATTAGCATCTCCCCTCACCACAGAGGTCTCAGACAGTGTCTGCATTTCTTAGCCGGCTTTTAGTGGAGCTGTATGTCTGGGGATATTCAGGAAAGGGTATCAGCACTCAATCCATTCTCCTCAATGTCCTATTGCTTGACCCTTCAAGTAAACGTCTGCTTTATGTCTGCAGAGATTTTGTTTAGTGATCGTTGTGGCAGTCTGTATATTGAACGCCACGTGTGGCTGCGGCCAAGGACAGTATTAACTTGTGTGATATCTTTTTAGTCAAATAAAATAAAATATTGTCCAAGGGTTCTCCTCATGTGCCTCACATCTATTGTTACAGGGGGTCAGGGTTTTAAGTCAGTGCTTGTAGGGCCCCTCTGTTACTACTGCTCGAGTCTCCACACAGGATCAAAGAAAAAATCAAGATGGCGGCTGCAGCTCCACCGTGCAACTCACCATTGGCGGCCCTCTCCGAGTGCTTCCGTCTCCTACCTTCGAGCACTTTAACCCCTCGGACCGGTCGCACCAGGGGTGACCCCTCTCCTTTCCTCTCTCCGCCGTGCGGTATATTAGCCTCTCTGTCCGTCGCTACTATTGTCCAGCTTCTGGGTGAACTATTTCTTTTTTTCCTTCCCGGTGGGGGAGCAGGTCTAATTCGCTCCTAGTGCATCAGGTCCGGGCAGGTATAGAGAGTCTCCCTGCCAAGGTTTGCAGCTTTTCTGGCCTTGTTAGTGCTAAAAGACTTGGACTGTGAGCTAGATGTTACAGAGCTCCACAGTCTTGCGTCTTCCCGCAGCGGCCGCCCACCGGAAGTCGAGACTTTTTAATCATTTTTAATGATTTTGTAACATGGATCCATGATAAACGTATGTTTTTTGAATAAATGTATTAGTTTTTAAATGTAACCTACTTACAGGTATTTTCTTACTCTCTTAACCTTTGCCTTTTGGCGCTCCTTGTATTTTTCTTAACAATTTATACACCTGTTATATACTCACTGCCTGCACCTGACTATACACCTGTTATATACTCACTGCCTGCACCTGACTATACACCTGTTATATACTCACTGCCTGCACCTGACTATACACCTGTTATATGCTCACTGCCTGCACCTGACTATACACCTGTTATATACTCACTGCCTGCACCTGACTATACACCTGTTATATACTCACTGCCTGTACCTAACTATACCCATTTTATATACTAACTGTCTGCACCTGACTATACCCCTGTTATATACTCACTGTCTGTACATGACTATACACCTGTTATATACTAATTCATTGTACCTGACTATACACCTGCTATATGCTCATTCATTGTACCTGACTATACACCTGCTATATGCTCATTCATTGTACCTGACTATACACCTGTTATATACTCACTGTCTGCACCTGACTATACACCTGTTATATACTCACTGCCTGCACCTGACTATACACCTGTTATATACTCACTGTCTGTACATGACTATACACCTGTTATATACTAATTCATTGTACCTGACTATACACCTGCTATATGCTCATTCATTGTACCTGACTATACACCTGTTATATACTCACTGTCTGCACCTGACTATACACCTGTTATATACTCACTGCCTGCACCTGACTATACACCTGTTATATACTCACTGCCTACACCTGACTATACCCTTGTTATATACTCACTGCCTGTACCTAACTATACCCATTTTATGTACTCACTGTCTGTACCTAACTATACCACTGTTATATACTCACTGTCTGCACCTGACTATACACCTGTTTTATACTCACTGCCTGCACCTGACTATACACCTGTTATATACTCACTGTCTTTACATGACTATACACCTGTTATATACTCACTGCCTGCACCTGACTATACACCTGTTATATACTGTGAGGTTGAAATTCTGATTCTCCCTCTTGTTTGAATACATGTTTCTATAGCCAATACTGCAATATAGACATTTTCAGTACTTTTGGTGGTTGGGAAGAATATTGTACAATACAATGTTGAAGTTCCTTTAGCACATTATCAGATGGGGTAAACCAATTTGTTGACAAATTACTTACACTTCTGTTCTTTCCCACCAGCTCCCTCAGCCTCGATAAAAACCTCATGTGTAACAAGGAGAAGTCATCTCCAGTCTGACAATTATCCGTGATTACAATTGTCAGCGACTGTCGATTTGTAGCCATGTCTGGTGTGTATATCTCACTGATTAAAGGTCACTGTAGAGAGAGGTTGCTGTGTTTCCTCCTTCAAATGGATAATAGATATTTTTTGGCATTACATAAAAAATGTTAACTACCAGATTACAAAAGGCAGATTTTATTTTAACCCAGTCCTAAAGTTCTAAGATGTAATTTAATTATTGTACTCTATTTATTTTATTTTCTAAATAGTGCATTTCAAAACATGTAAAAAATACAGGAATATTTGTTACACAAACATACTTTTCCTGATGGGTAACACATTTTACATTCAGTTTAATTAACAAAACATTACTAGGCCTGTGCATTCAGATCATTACTTATGATCCGAATGCAGAAGAAAGAGGCAGCTCATAGGATTTGGCTCTTTTCAGAGCTACATTTATTCTTGTGAAAGTGAAAGACATTAGTGCAAATCCAGATCTTAATGTGTTTCACTTTAAAGGGACAGTCAAGTCCAAAAAAAACATTCATGTTTCAAATAGGGCATGTAATCTTAAACAACATTTCCAATTTACTTTTATCACCAATTTTGCTTTGTACTCTTGGTATTCTTAGTTGAAAGCTAAACCTAGGAGGTTCATATGCTAATTTCTTAAACCTTGAAGGCCGCCTCTAATCTAAATGCATTTTGATAGTTTTTCACCACTAGAGGGCATTAGTTCACGTGTTTCATATAGATAACATTGAGCTCAAGCACGGGAATTTACCATGGAGACAGCTCTGATTGGCTAAAATGCAAGTCTGTCAAAAGAACTGAAATAAGGGGGCAGTCTGCTGAGGCTTAGATACAAGGTAATTACAGAGGTAAAACGTGTATAATTATAACTGTGTTGGTCTGCTGCTCCTGAACTTGCCTAGATACACCTTTCAACAAAGGATAACAAAAGAAGGAAGCACATTAAATAATAGAAGTAAATTGGAAAGTTGTTTTCTGTATCTGAAATTCTGTAATCTGTATCTGAATCATGAAAGAAAAATTTTGGGTTTCATTTCCCGCGAGCCTCCAAAGCGGCAACCAATGCTTGATAAATGGAGCCCATAGAGAAGTTATTTATCACCCATATAACTGCCAGTAACACTTTTTTTACCCTCTTTGGCAGCCAGTAACACACATAATAGAGCCTGCACAGTGTCACTTCTTTCAGGGACATATTTGTAATAAATAGAGGCTTAGGAGACCTTTTACATTTAACTGACACTTAGGGGACTTTAAAAAACTGAATATTTAAAGGGATAGGAAAGTCAAAATTAAACGTGCACGATTCAGATAGAGTCGGTCATTTTAAGACACTTAAATTCACTTCTATTTTCAAATTTGCTTCATTCTCTTAGTATCTCCTTGTTAAACAATGAATACGCACATATCATACACTAGCGGGAGCTGCTGCTAATTGGTGCCTGCACACATTTGTCTCTTGTGATTGGCTAAATAGATATTTACAGCTTCCTGTCAGTAGTGCAATGCTGTCCCTTCAGCAATGGATAACAAGAGAATGAAGAAAATTTGATAATAGAATTAAATTGGAAAGTTGTTTAAAATTGTATGTTCTATCTGAATCATAAAATAAAAATTTGGGGTTTACTATCCCTTTAAGTGTTCAGTATTTTTGTGTAGATTTCACTGGATAGTCTGTGAAAATACTGGACTGTCCGGTTAAACACTGAACACCTCTCAACCCACTTGATACTATTACTCAAAGGACCATTAAATACTGTAGAATTGCATAATCAAGTGCATAACTTCAAGTGACTTCAACGTGCCGGTCCCCTGTATGTGACAGATATCAGCCAATCACAAACGCATATATTTAAACACTGTGAACAATTGCACATGCTCAGAAGGAGCTGATGCCTCAGAAAGTGTGCATATAAAAAATTACGCACAATTTAATAGTGGAAATAAAATAATGGAAAGCCTCTTAAAATTGCATGAGCTATCTGAATTACTGAATTATGAAAGTTTAATTTTGCTTTTGTGTCCCTGTTTAAGTTATATTTCTTTCTTTTCAGATTTCCGTTGCCCTGCTGTGTTGTGGTGGCTGTTACTGGTCAAAGTTCTGGTTCATGGGGTGGAAGAACCACCCTGTCAGTGTCTTACACAGGATATATGGCCTGTTGACTGGACAGCTCCGGAGAATGAAGTTTGTTGCTTGAATTTTAGTGTTAATATAAGCAATCTAGACTGGAACATGTTAACTCCATTATCCAACCTGAGGATCCTGAACCTCTCAAATGCTGGAATTACAACAATAGAATATACTGATGGGGGAATAAAGACAACTAATATTGAGGTTCTATACCTGGATAACAACTATTTGAAAGAGTTGCCCAATGGGTTCCTGGGTAATGCTCCCAACCTAAAGATTTTACATATTGAAAATAACCAACTAATTCACCTTCCTTCTAGTTTTCTTCAGGTTTCTCATCTAATTGAAGAACTAGACCTGAGCTTCAACAATTTGACCTCTGTACCAATGAGTATTTTCAAACCATCCCTCACCAAACTTGGCTTTCTCAACAACAGCTTGGATTGTACCTGTGGTTTTTATGACACGCTTCAGGTAACCTTCCGTGACCAACACAACAGTTCTCTGCTGGATGATTTCACCTGTTCTTCTCCAAGGGATGTCAGTGGTTTAAAGATTGGAGATGTAAAGAGAAGTAACCTCTGCAGGTCTCATCGTTTAACAGTTTTGCTTATCTGCATCCCGTTGGTGGTGGTGTTGGGTCTAATGTGCTGGTATCTTTGCTGTCATAAGCAGAAAGAGAGTTTCCCCGGCAAACAACACTGCAGCTTGGTGACTGTGGATCGCAATGGTGCTGGGGGTCTCGGACAGCATCCTCGATATGAGCCTCGGCAGAAAGTAAAGAAGGAAAGAATGGAGCTTGAGCCGAACCAGTTAAAGGATCCAATTTTACTAAAGCCTTCTGCTGCCTTGTTGGGGAGCAGTAGGGATCTTTATGAAGAAGTTGAGATCAAACTGGGGACATCTGCGGACTCCTTAATGAATGGTGAGGGTCAGATAAGCAGAGAAGGTCCTGGGCTTATGCTGGCAGTAGAGGAGGAAGATGAGGTGGAGTTGAAGACTGGAGAGGACCCTGACGTGGAAACGGTCAGTGTGACAGAGGTTATGAAGGACTCAAGTGACAGAGAAAAACTCTATCTGAATCAGGCTACTGATTATTACAGTCTGGTGCCTGGTATTGAACTGGATGATTCTGATCACTGTGAGTATGAGAGTGTCGATCTCTCCTGAGAGTGGTGGTTGATCTGGTCCAAGGAGAGTTGTAAGAATTTTCAGCATTCACCTTATACCAACTTGAGTCACATCTGCACCACACACTCAATTATTTTATATGTGTTTATATGACAAATTCAGGGGAAAATACCCCATTCCCTAATGACCATTCCAATGGTCAAACAGTAGCACTACTTGGAGTCCAAGACTCATTGACAGCAACCATATATTTATTATATATTATTACTACATTTTATGCAGAAATTCCATTATTTATGTCTTAATTTTGTATTCTAAACTAGGAAAATAACCACTTAAGTAAGCCATTTTGACCATTACAACCAACCTTCTTGCAGCAACTAAGGAAAATATTTCTGATGGAATTTGCACGTTGAGTTATACTCAATACAATTTTGTACAGAGGGATCCCAGAGATACTTTTTGGAAAAGGCAGAACAAGACAGCATTGCTGCAATAAACACAGTTTTTTAATAAATCTCTCCAGCATCACCAGTTCATATGCCGACTGACTAAACTTCACGTATCTCTCCAGTCCTTAGTGAATCAGATGCTTAGTACAACATGGGAACTGGTGGAGGTGGTGACAGAGACAACTTAGTGGACTCATGCCACTGTGCGGGAGAAAATGAGTAATTTATTATCTTGAATAATAATACACTGTGGAAGTTCTGAAAAATGGAAAAGCTGAGTGACTTATAGTATTGACAGAAATATTAGTTATTGTTTGTCTAACGATACATAACTGAGGCTTACTTCACAGAGGAAACATTTTAAAATGTATTTTTGTAAGAAGAAATGAAAATGTGGTTATTTTTTAATGCCACTGATATTAGTATTGTTTAAAGAAGACGTTCTTTATGTCAGATGTACATTACTGTGTGAAATAGAGGGTTCTGAAGGGATGGTGTTAGGAGCTCTCTATAAAACCATTTCATAGTTCCATTCTGAGGTACAGTGCCTTAACTATTTTGGAAGGGATGTGTGTACATTTATATTGTAATTTCATTTGAGCTCTCTGGAGATTAACACAATAGTGTGATAGCAAAATACTCATGTCCTAAACCAATTTATTTTTTTACTACTGTGTGCCTCTAACTATGGGATACATTACTTAAGGAGTGCAACTTTGCGCTTCCGCAAACCTATAATCTGCGCTCAGTTTTTTCTTACGTGAGCCGTACTGGGTGCGAGATTACTAGTTGAAAGCTTGGGTTTTTTGCAACTTTGCACGCAAAACGCAATCACAAACTCGCACTCATAGGGGCATATGTATCAAGCTCCGTATGGAACTTGATGCCCCGTGTTTCTGGCGAGCCTGCACACCAGTTATGAAGCAGTGGTCACAAAGACCGCTGCTCCATAACCTGTCCGCCTGCTCTGAGCAGGCGGACACACATCGCCGGAAATCAACCCGATCGAGTACGATCGGGTTGATTGACAACCCCCTGCTGGTGACCCATTGGCCGCGAGTCTGCAGGGGGCGGCGTTGCACCAGCAGCTCTTGTGAACTGCTGGTGCAATGCTGAATACGGCAAGCGTATTGCTCGCCGTATTCAGCGATGTCTGTCGGACCTGATCCACACTGTGGGATCAGGTCCGACAGACATTGATAACTAGAGGCCATAGAGTTCAGTGGAGCTTCTTTTTCGTGCCGACAGCCACACAACCACAGCTCACGTAACCCTGATCGCAACATTCCATAAATATATACAAATAATATGTATTAATAAATGAATTCATATACATATTAATAAATGTGTCCCAATGGGTCCCTATCTAAAACCACTTTCAGGTGGGTTTTTTTCTTCTCTAACACCTGACATGTCATAACTTTGACCCCTTATAACCTTTTAATGCTATAAAATGTATTTATAATTTTTATCAGACAGTGTTAATATGAGTGCTACTGTACTGTCCCTTGTATTTTTTATGTGTTTTGCGCAACTTTTTAGATTAATGCTTTGGTTAATACCAGCTTTTTAGAAGAGGTTTTAACAAAAGAGCAAACCAAGATCGTACCAGCGCATTTGCATATACTCACAACTTGTAATATGAGTAAAATTACCAGAGTGCCCATAAAGTCACAATTTTTCCCAAACACGAGTGCACAGAAGCGTGTGCTCCACTTGTAATCTAGCTCTATGTGTTTAATTGCTGCAGCATTAGGTAATTTTACTATATCAATATTATGTTTCTTTAAGGCTCATTTGATATGTTATATGTGTGAAAATTATAAGTTATTGTTTAGATTGGTTGTTCTCTTGGTATCCTTTGAAGCGTAAACATTGGTAGTCTCATGAGGGTGCATATGTTTTTAGCATTATATGTCAGCAGTGTTTGCAACTGTAGTGTCCTAATGACGAGGTAGTATGAGTGGACAGCTCTGGGTGCCGGCAACATGGGGTTGTATTCAGAGGACTTAACAGCCTGTGGTGTGGGTGAGAGGTGCATGGACCTAACAAGCTAGTATTGAAGCCCCTGCACAAAATTGAAACACAGGTCAGATATAAATGAGGTTGAGCTGTAATTGCCGTATGCACATTGGCACAAATTACTAGCAGCGGCCATCTTTGCATGGTTGTAGCCAGTACTGTCAAATATCCACTCTGTTAAATACCCTAGGTACGCCACAGGCTTGCAAAAATGTATAACATTGCTACAGTCCTAAAGGCACATGTACCTAGGTTTACTGTTCAACAAAGCAAGCTAAGATAACAAAACAAATCTGCTAACAAAAGTAAATGGGTGCATTTCAATTTAAAATAGAAGCATTTTTGCAATATATTTCTACAGGGTATTAGGAAAAAGGCCTCTAGTAAAAGTAATGGTTTTTCAGTGGCATACACACACATGCTATGAGGGACCGTGCAGCAGTCCTGCTCAGTGAGCTGGCAGTGGTGTGCATTGTTTCTGGGAAGACTTCATTTTTGTCATACAAGACACTGCTGACACTCTGAGCAGGCGTGGTGTTGTATACTGCTCAGGGCCGGTGCTAAGAGTTTTAGCTACACAGACAAAGACACATTTTGGCGCCTCCAACCCGGATAAAATGATATACTCTGCCGTTACTGCTTCTTAACAAAATATTCTTGCAATGTGTTTAGCAGCTATAGTTAAGATAGGGAAAATAGATTTCTGTTATCACATCAAATTCTGGATTGTTAATCTGATTTATTATAACTATAATAGCTTAAAGGGACAGTATACACTCATTTTCATATAACTGCATGTAATAGACACTACTATAAAGAATAATATGCACAGATACTGATATAAAAATCCAGTATAAATCTGTTTAAAAACTTACTTAGAAGCTGTCAGTTTGGCTCTGTTGAAAAGGTAGCTGGATAGCCCACTGCAAGTGACAAATAAGACACTCCCCCCCCCTTCTTTTGCATATGAAAAGACCCTTTACACAAACAGGAGCAAGCTGGAGTAGGTAGTCGAGCGTATTCACATAAAACTTTGGGGCTTGGTTAGGAGTCTGAAAATCAGAGCAATGTTATTTAAAAATAAGCAAAACTATACATTAATTTTTTAAAAAAAAATTTATGTGCTATATAAATAGATTATCTACAAAACATTTATGCAAAGAAAAAATGAGTGTATAATGTCCCTTTAAGTGGTGGCTCTGCAAAGCATAGTCAATCAGTGTTGTCTCTGCATAATGAAACAAACAGTGGTGACAATATATAAAACACATGAACATAGAGGCAGGATGAACTCTTTTTTTTTTCTTTTTCACCATTATATCTAAACTAATACCAGCATGTCTAACAGGAAAATTTATCAAGCTTCTAGCCAAGAACCTGACCACCTGCAATCACCACTTGGCAAAATTTGACTGGAAAAGAGCTGTTTTATTCAATCCTGTCAGCTGCTTTTGAACAACCAATTGCATCTGTCCCACTGCTATGACCGGCTCCACCAACATTTATGAAGACTGCTAAAATGCTGCAGATAGTGCATTGTGATATTTCAGCGAGATGCTTACAGTTGCTCTGGCGACCTGCACTCTCTGCCTTTGTATGTTTCAGGGAAGTCCCGTCCCATTATAGCTATTAGGCCATCACAAATGGCCCCTATGAAGCCAAAGTTAGGCAGCAAAAAATAAATATCACATTTAAAAAAATATGTTATGTATCAAATTTGCCCCCCCCCCCTCCCGAAGGGGCGCCCTTAGGCAGTCACCTCGTCTGCCCCTATTGTAACACCAGCTTTGATACTGATGCATAAGCCCTCACATCAAATGTGCATATGCCACTGAAAAAATGTAATGACTTTTACTACAAGTATTTTTGCTAATGGAAGTATATCACAAAAAAAATCTTCTAGATCATATTGAAAGGCACCTATGCACATTTCAATTTTGACCTTTCTATCCTTAAATCCCTGTTTTATTGCAGCTGTGTTGTTTACCCATAATGTGTGTGTGTATATATATATATATATATATATATATATATATATATATATAATGCCAAAAATAAAATAATTAGGTATGTCCAAATAGTTCCTTAAATAATATGTGAGTGTTACAGCATGTGTGAGCAACCTGACCAGTATATAAATCATTAGGAAGAATCCCAGATGTGTATTGCAGAAATAAATATGAGAAAATCCCCAAATTTATCAGGGGAAAGTGCAGTCTATACTCTTAACAAAGGTTCATTTGTTACACAGCACACACATAGAAATATAGTACTGTTCATACTTAGAAATACGCAGTGACACATATTACATTATTATTTCACACAGTTTAAATATTATAAAAGCAATGGGGTGAGGGTTTAGTTAGTTACTATTCTGTGTTAACATAATTACAGATGACCCTGCTATCTAGGGTTGCCACCTCAGCCATGTTTTCCTGGACACTTATGAGTTACACATGCTGCAGGGTGTGCAGGGAGGAACATGTATTGTGTTTCTGGACTGCATTATTCATATTCATATTCCTCCCTGCACACCCTGCAGTATGTGTAACTTATAAGTGTTCTGTATTTTAAGGGACAAGTGGCGACATCAGTATTCCCTCTAAGGCTAGTTTTGTGAGCAGCCCAGCAGTGAAAAAGTTAATGAGCAATTGGCAAACACTACACAAGGCAGACTGCAAGGTGTGGTTCCCTTATTAACGGTTTCACTGCTGGGCCGCAGAGGGAAGACTGCCTGCTACTGGTCTTTAGGAAGCTGTTTACGTGCAATAGTTCAGTGATGCACAAGCAAATTGAGCAGCAAAATGACATTCACTTTTTGTCTTTGACCCTCTTCACTTACACAAAATGATGTCAAGTGATTAAAGGACCATTAAGTACAGTGAAATTGCAAAGTCAACCAGTGCACAATAAAAAGATAATACAAAAGCACTTACTCCGAATTTGAAATGAGCAGTAGAATTTTGTCTGACAAATTTGAAAATTGACTTCAATTTGCCAGCCCCCTTTATCATGTGACAGCCATCAGCTAATCACAGACTCATATAGGAATACACTGTGAACTATTGCACATGCTCAGTGATTCTGGTGCATCAGAAAGTGTGCATATAAAAATACTGTGCACTATTACTAAAGTAAATTTAAACTTTTTTTTTTTACAAGTATTTTATATCACTCTTCCTGCTTAAAACATTACAATAAGTTTGCTACTTGATTACATTTAATCTGCCCTAAATCACATGTTTTATTTATAGCACTGAAGTTTACACAAAACTTGTAGTGGCCTTAAGAGAACACTGATATTTGGCAATTTTTCTATTCTGTAAACCTGGATATTAAAACATATAAGCTGTTTACTAGTAGAATGCATTGTTTTTGTTGCTATATGGATGTTTAAAAGTTACATTGTCTTTTTTAAGTGAGCTTTGAGTGTATGCATGGACTGCTTTTGACTTACAAAAATGCCAAATTGGCCTTTTTAAATTGTTCTAGAACATCTGTATGCAGATTTTTTTTAAATGACTGTTGTTTACAATTCATGTATAAAAAAAATAAAATCTATGCAAAGCAATATTATTCAGATTTGTTGGAATTAAGGAATCACAACCTGACAGTTCCCTATCAGTGCTATGGAATTTGTCTCTGCTTTAGTAAGTAATAATGATAATAGTTATAATAATACAATAGTATCTCTGCAGGGGTTAAATCCCACCATACTAAGTCAGCCCTGCCATATTTAGCTTCACATGCCATTGTCTTCATACATGGAGTCCAGCCAGAAGGGGAAATAGTTTTTCTGGGCTGGCCTCTCTGCTCACAAACACCGGGGCTCATTCTGAGTATGGGTGGGTGCACTTCCTTTTTCCTGAGCCTCTCAGGCAACTCTTTAGTGGTTCTATCTAACCCCTGCTGCCCTGAGGATGACATAACACAAACAGAGAGAGGATCAGGGCTGAGGAATGTGTGTATATGGGGGGGGCTTTAATATGCTCGTATTGCTCTCACAACTGAAGACAGAGCTGCTCATCTCCTAAGCACATGAAGTGATTGTAATCACTGTGGTGCATATATATCTGTTTACTTAGGTTTATAAAATAAGTTTTGCTTAAATATGAGCCCCATGTAAAGATTTTGTCTTTGTCAGTGATGATGATGATGGTAAATCCCATGCACAGCTTTACTGCCCCTTCCATTGCTCTGACTGCTAGTGAGCTCCTGCACGGCTTCTTCCTGCACAGTCTGCAACTGGAAGCAGGGCCGCCACTAGAAATTTTGGGGCCCCTTACTTAACCATTGATCAGCCCCCCCTTTGACATGTGCAATTTTTGATCAAGTGACTAAAACATTTATGCACTTTATTCTTAAGTGTAGTTAAACTTGAAAATGTTGTAAAGGTAGTAACACACAAACACAGAAACACACACTCACACATAAGGATTCTCATATAGACACTCTAGCAAACACGCAAAGAAACACAAACACACACAGACACCCACACAGACACTCAGTACTTGTTTACATTGACCTGACAAGTAATGAAGCAGACTACAGTTTTTTCAAAAAAGGAGATTTACAAGACAAAATTTGGAATTCTGATTATCTTTTTGTAAAGGAAGGTACCAACTAAATGATGACAACAGCATGCAGTGGCTGAAAGGAAGGGCCCTGAACTGCCTAAACTATAATGTAAAGCTTAAATGGTGGATTGGTGACTCTCAGAAAGGTCTGATTAGTCTCAAAGTCTGTAGAAAGATGTGAAAAATCAGTAGTAAGGTCAAAATGTCCTAAAAAGGAACAGACAATGGACACACACAAACTCAAACACAAACTTGCACATACACCCAAGGAAACACCCACAGAGAAAGCCTCAGAAAACACACAAAGACATACACACTCACAGACACCCACAGAAAACACTCAAAGACATACACACTCACAGAGAGACACCCACAGAAAACACACATAGACATACACACACACACCCCCTCACAGAAAATGCACAAAGACAGACACAAACCCTCACAGAGAGATCCACAGAAAAACAGATACATACACACTCAGAGAGACACCAACAAAAGCACAAAGACATAAACACAGACATCCACAGAAACACTAACAGGAGGTAACATTTCTGCACATTGCCATCCCCTAATTTAACATTGTGTGACATGCATGATTAAAAATAGCAGAAAATAAGAGATCACTTTTATATATATATATATATATATATATAAATTTAAAAAATCATATCTGCCAAAAGGGCACCTACCATTTGTGTATTGGGGAGGAAACATTTCTGCATGGTTTTAAATATAGAATTTCTACAGCATTGTCAAATAATTACAAATACACTGCTGCATATTGCTAAAAAAAATAGTTTTTATGGACCCCTGGCCCCACTACACAACTACCACACTGAAGTTACAATCTGAAATTGCACAAATAAATAAAAAACATTTACTAAGTAAGTCCTACCTACTCTGCAAATGAAAGTGATCTGCCGCCTGACTCTGGCACACACTGTATAAACTGAAGTGCCAAGTCTGTCTCACACTATGCCTAGTGGTTTAGTGCACACTCAGAAATCTTCTCAAATGCTAATGCTTTACTCCTTATAATGACATTTCCCATGCTCAATAGCACTCTGCTGTAGCACCCTCTGGTGGCTGCCAAAATGTAATGGGCGCGATCCGATATCGATCGCAGTTTGCGGCGCAAGCGAGGGAACCGGCGTCGCCCGCAGTTTCAGCTCGCAACTCGAGCCATCCCATATAGGTCGCCGTCAGATGCTAACGTGCCGTAAGTCTCACAAACCAGCGATGTCCAGAAATCTGCGTAAGTACAAATTTCTGGCGTCGCCAGTGACTTGCGCCACGTTAGAATCTGCCGGCGCCTATAAAACCTGACTAAAGTCTAAAACACCCGCACTGTCTAACACGCCTCCCTAACATAGCCCGCACTGTCTAACACGCCTCCCTAACATAGCCCGCACTGTCTAACCCTCTATCCGCTATCCCCCCTCACTAGCCTAACAATAAAAATGCTATTAACCCCTAAACCGCCGCTCCTTTACCCCGCCGCAACCTAATAAAATTATTAACCCCTAAACCGCCGCTCCCGTACCCCGTCGCCAGCTATATTATATCTATAACCCCCTAAAGTGAGCCCCTAACACCGCCGCCATCTATATTAAAATTATTAACCCCTAATCTAAGCCCCTTACACCGCCGCCATCTCTATTAAAATGATTAACCCCTAATTTAATCTACCTACCCTGCCGCCAGCTATATTATCTATATTAACCCTAAGTATATTATAGTTAATATAGGTATTACATTATATATATATTAACTATATTAACCCTAATTATATTAGGGTTAATATAGTTAATATAGTTACTATAGTATTTATATTAACTATATTAACTCTATCTAACCCTAACACCCCTAACTAAATTTATATTAAATTAATCTAATTAATTTATAAACTAAAATATTCCTATTTAAATCTAAATACTTACCTATAAAATAAACCCTAAGATAGCTACAATATAATTAATAATTACATTATAGCTATGTTAGGGTTAATATTTATTTTACAGGTAAATAGTTAATTATTTTAACTAGGTATAATAGATATTAAATAGTTATTAACTATTTAATATCTACCTAGTTAAAATAATTACCCAATTACCTGTAAAATAAATCCTAACCTAAGTTACAAATACACCTACACTATCAATAAATTTAATAAACTACTAACATCTATCTAAAAATACAATTAAATTAACTAAACTAAATTACAAAAAAAAACAAACACTAAATTACAAAAAATAAAAAAAAGATTACAAGATTTTTAAGCTAATTACACCTATTCTAAGCCCCCTAATAAAATAATAAACCCCCAAAATAACAAAAATTCCCTGCCCTATTCTAAATTAAACAAATTTCAAAGCTCTTTACCTTACCAGCCCTTAAAAGGGCCTTTTGTGGGGCATGCCCCAAAGAATTCAGCTCTTTTGCATTCAACAAATACAATCACCCCCCCCCCCATTACAACCCACCACCCACATACCCCTATTCTAAACCCACCCAAACCCCCCTTAAAAAATCCTAACACTACCCCCCTGAAGATCTCCCTACCTTGTCTTCACCACACCGGGCCGAACTCCTGATCCGATCCGGGCGATGTCGTCCTCCAAGCGGCAAAGAAGAAATCTTCCTCCGGCGACGTCTTCCTCCAAGCGGCAGCAAAGTCTTCATTCTTCCGGCGGCATCTTCAATCTTCTTTCTTCGCTCCGCCGCCGCGGAGCATCCATCCCGGCCGACTGCTAAACTTGGAATGAGGTACCTTTAAATGACGTCATCCAAGATGGCGTCCGCCGAATTCCGATTGGCTGATAGGATTCTATCAGCCAATCGGAATTAAGTTAAAAAAATCTGATTGGCTGATTGAATCAGCCAATCAGATTCAAGTTCAATCCGATTGGCTGATCCAATCAGCCAATCAGATTGAGCTCGCATTCTATTGGCTGTTCCGATCAGCCAATAGAATGCGAGCTCAATCTGATTGGCTGATTGGATCAGCCAATCGGATTGAACTTGAATCTGATTGGCTGATTCAATCAGCCAATCAGATTTTTTTAACTTAATTCCGATTGGCTGATAGAATCCTATCAGCCAATCGGAATTCGGCGGACGCCATCTTGGATGACGTCATTTAAAGGTACCTCATTCCAAGTTTAGCAGTCGGCCGGGATGGATGCTCCGCGGCGGCGGAGCGAAGAAAGAAGATTGAAGATGCCGCCGGAAGAATGAAGACTTTGCTGCCGCTTGGAGGAAGACGTCGCCGGAGGAAGATTTCTTCTTTGCTGCTTGGAGGACGACATCGCCCGGATCGGATCAGGAGTTCGGCCCGGTGTGGTGAAGACAAGGTAGGGAGATCTTCAGGGGGGTAGTGTTAGGATTTTTTAAGGGGGGTTTGGGTGGGTTTAGAATAGGGGTATGTGGGTGGTGGGTTGTAATGGGGGGGGGGGGTGATTGTATTTGTTGAATGCAAAAGAGCTGAATTCTTTGGGGCATGCCCCACAAAAGGCCCTTTTAAGGGCTGGTAAGGTAAAGAGCTTTGAAATTTGTTTAATTTAGAATAGGGCAGGGAATTTTTGTTTTTTTGGGGGTTTATTATTTTATTAGGGGGCTTAGAATAGGTGTAATTAGCTTAAAAATCTTGTAATCTTTTTTTTATTTTTTGTAATTTAGTGTTTGTTTTTTTTTGTAATTTAGTTTAGTTAATTTAATTGTATTTTTAGATAGATGTTAGTAGTTTATTAAATTTATTGATAGTGTAGGTGTATTTGTAACTTAGGTTAGGATTTATTTTACAGGTAATTGGGTAATTATTTTAACTAGGTAGATATTAAATAGTTAATAACTATTTAATATCTATTATACCTAGTTAAAATAATTAACTATTTACCTGTAAAATAAATATTAACCCTAACATAGCTATAATGTAATTATTAATTATATTGTAGCTATCTTAGGGTTTATTTTATAGGTAAGTATTTAGATTTAAATAGGAATATTTTAGTTTATAAATTAATTAGATTAATTTAATATAAATTTAGTTAGGGGTGTTAGGGTTAGATAGAGTTAATATAGTTAATATAAATACTATAGTAACTATATTAACTATATTAACCCTAATATAATTAGGGTTAATATAGTTAATATATATAATGTAATAACTATATTAACTATAATATACTTAGGGTTAATATAGATAACATAGCTGGCGGCGGGGTAGGTAGATTAAATTAGGGGTTAATAATTTTTATATAGGTGGCGGCGGTGTAAGGGGTCAGATTACGGGATAGATAAGGTAGATGGCGGCGGTTTTAGGGGCTCACAGTAGGGGGTTAGTTTATGTAGATGGCGGCGGGGTCCGGGAGCGGCGTTTTAGGGGGTAATAACTTTATTAGGGATTTGGGGGGGGGGGGATCGCGGTTGACAGGGAGATAGACATTGCGCATGCGTTAGGTGTTAGGTTTATTTTAGAAGATCGCGGTTGACAGGGAGATAGACATTGCGCATGCGTTAGGTGTTAGGTTTATTTTAGCAGCTAGTTTAGGGAGTTACGGGGCTCCAATAGTCAGCGTAAGGCTTCTTACGGCTGCTTTTTGTGGCGAGGTGAAAATGGAGTAAGTTTTCTCCATTTTCGCCACGTAAGTCCTTACGCTGCATATTGGATACCAAACTGCGCGGGTTTGGTATACCTGCCTATGGCCCAAAAAACTGCGGGCGACGGCAGAAATATACGCGCGTAACTTCTAGCTTACGCCGTATATAGGATACCAAATCCGCGCAATTCTTGGCGTCGCCGGCTTTTGCGGGCGACGATTTTTATCGGATCGACCCCAATATATATATATATATATATATATATATATATATATATATATATATATATATATATATATATATATATATATTAAATAATAGTTGTGCTTGCCTCATAGGGGCCCCTGACCAACTGGGCCCCTGACAGGAGTCACCCTATTCACCACTTGATGGTGGCCCTGACTGGAAGCTATGGGAGATGTACAGCCCACATCATCAGTGATTATAGACTGTTTTCTATCACTTAAAGGAACATTCCAGTAACAATTTAAATGTACATTGTTGAATTACACATTTGAATAGAAACATACTTGTAATATACATGTTTTGGCAAAAATGTTTCTAGTAAAAGTTATCACTGTTTTAGTGTTAACATTATTCTATATACATTTATTTATTTATAAAATATTTTACCAGGAAAGATACATTGAGATTTCTCTCATTTTCAAGTATGTCCTGGGTACACAAAACATTGCATTGATACAATGGGTACAATAAAATACAAAAACAATAATAATACACAATATATGCACAAAAATTTTACATAGAACAGGTAAGAAATATATAATCAACAATGACAGGTGCATTCTGTTTTGAGATATGCAGAGAGGGATCTCTTAAAGGATATTAGGCATGGGGAAGGTTTGAAAGTGTGCGGGAGGTCGTTCCATAATTGTGGTGCTCTGTAGGAAAAGGAGGATCAAGCTGCTTTCTTTTTGTATTGAGGCAAGCTAAATAATGTGCTGTTATTGGATCAGAGGTTATAAGAGGTGGGAATAGCAGGGGAGAGCATTCTGCTCAGGTAGGGTGGGAGCTTCCCAGAAAGGCTCTTAAACACAAGGCAGGAAAGATGGAGGGTGTGCCTGGATTCCAGCGACAGCCAGTTTAGTTCTTTTAGCATGTCACAATGGTGGGTCCTGTAGTTACATTGTAGCACAAAGCAGCAGAACGAGTTATACAATGTATTAAGTTTATTAAGGTGAGTTTGTGGTGCAGGTGCATATACTACATCCTCATAATCCACTATTGGCATCAGCATTTGCTGTACAATCTTTTCCTTTACAGTAGGGCTGAGGCAGGATTTGTTTCTGTACAGGGCACCTATTTTTGGATAAAGTTTAGATGCCAGTTTTTCTATATGGAGGCCAAAAGATAGATTGGGGTCTAACAACATACCCAAGTATTAAAAAGAGTGGACTGCAGTCAGTGTGCAATTTGATTTTGTTTTGATGCATAGATGGGAATTTTGTAGTTTGTGTAGTTTAGGTCCCGTTCCAAAGATCATTGTGACAGTTTTGTCAGTGTTTAGGAAGAGTTTGTTTTTTGAGATCCACGTTTCTACCTCTGTGAACTGGTCTTGGAGCACTGCTTCAAGCTGCAGTAGATAGGAATTGTTTGCATAGATTACATGTCATCTGCATACATGTGTACAGTTGAGGATTTGCAGACATTAGGCAGATCATTTATAAATAATGTGAATAGCAGGGGCCCGAGAATGGAACCTTGGGGAACACCACACGTGACTGGTAGAGGGAGGGAGTCAGGGGTCAGATAGTTAGATTGTTGGTAATATTCACATAATTGCGCATGGACGCATTTTTGCTAAGATTTTTGACAATACTGGTAGCAATGATATTGGGCGATAGTTAGAAACCAAGGTTAACTCCCCACTTTTATGGATAGGCACTACTCTTGCAGTCTTCCAAAGTTTGGGTATGTATCCAGATACCAAGGATTAATTAATTAGGGTTGTGACAGGGTTAGCAATTGCCGGCGCACTGAACTTCAACAGCATTGCTGGGATTTGATCAGGTCCAGACTGGTTTTTCATTTTTAGATTATTAAGGTGTTTCTTAATGACATTGATGGGTACAGGTCTAAAATTTAACTTCTCTATATTGGGTCTTTGCTGATTTAGTGGGGCCTGATCCACATTTGTAGCTTCAGGATGCGTGCCATTTATTACTTTGTCAATCAGGGTGGTGGAGCATCCGACAAAATAATTGTTAAAGGCATTTGCTACATCTAAGGGGAGTTGCAGGGTTTTGTTGTCCACATTGACAGTGGAGGGTTGGGAGTGGATTGGTGGAGTTTGTAAATTATTTATGACTTTCCAAAACTTTCTATGGTTTGATATGTTATTGTTCAGATTTTCACAGAAATATTGGGCCTTGGCCAATTTTGTTTGTTTAGTGCATATATTTCGCCATTTTCTATATACACAGTGATCGTTCATAGAGCCAGTATGCTTGAACTTTGACCACAATGAATCTCGAAACTGGTACATTTGAATGAGGTCAGCTGTGATCCAATTCAAGTGTGCTCCTTTTACTCTCACCTTACGCAGCAGGGCATGTAAATTCCAAACTTGTAGGAGTTCAGACTGAAAGAATTCAACTTCAGAGTCAAGATCTGGGATTAGGTTTAATTTGTGCCAGGGGAGGTTCCTGATGTCATTTAGAAATTATTGAAGATTAAATTTTCTGAAGGATCTGGTGATTTTAACCTTGGGAGAGGTTTTAGTTGCCTTTATTTTGCGCACACAGCACACTAAGCAGTGGTCACTGAAATTGTTAGGGAGAACACCTGCCTCCTGGATTCGGTCGGGAGAGGTGGAGAGAATCCAATCGAACAGGGTGTGATTATGGCTTTTGTTGTTTATGCGAGTTGGGGAGGAGATTAATTGCGTTAGCTGCAAAGACTTAAACACAGAGCAACAACTATTATTTTTTGGATTCAGCCAATCAATATTAAAATCTCCAAAAACCAAAACTTCACTTTTTGGGTTTTGAGCTATGGTTTCACTAAGGAGAATGGGCTATGTCTGAAATGGAATGTACAGGGGAGCTAGGTGGGCGGTAGATTCCTGCAACAATGATTGATTTACTGCACAGGATCTCAATTGTGCCAGATAGGAAATCAAAGGTGGCAGGAGAGCTAGATTTTTGTAAGGGGGTGTACTTTGTGGAATTGTCAACATAGATTACAATGCTGCCTCCTCGCTTTGCTCTGTCATTTCTATGGCATGAATACCCATGTATTGCAATGCATGTGACGCATAGCTAGATATTCTCAGTGCACCAGCATTTTAAATACTGCAGCTGCTTATAGCTCCAGTGGGGCTTGTAATCATGTCATCAATAAACAAATTGAGAATTACCAGATAGTACAAACACCATATGGTATTTGAGCAAGTGCTGTGTTTAAAATGGTGGTGCAAGCTTGTGGTAGTAATTAGCGCTCATAAAATTAACCAGAGATTAGATCTCTGGCTAATTTTATAAATGTGCCCCAAATGCCCCTTAAATACAGTGATGTGTATTCTATAATAAAAAAAAATGTAGCATTTTTATTTTTCCAAAAAAATAACTGTGCAAAGCAGTTTTTAATGCTGAAAGTTGGTGGGAGTGGGGCTTTACATTGCGGTCTATGGGGACTGGATGTTCCCTGTAAATATATATGTATATGCTTATATATTTATGTGTATGTACATATATATTTGTGTTACTGTGTGTGTGTGTATATATATATATATATATATATATATATATATATATATATATATATATATATATATATATATTTATGTGTTACTATGTGTATATACAGTACATATATATATATATATATGTGTTTGTATGTGTATATATACTTATATATATATGTGTATATATACTTATATATTTATATGTATATATACTTATATATTTATGTGTTTGTATGTGTATATATACTTATATATTTATGTGTATATACATATATATTTATTTGTTACTATGTGTATATACAGTACATATATATATATATATATATATATATATATGTGTGTGTTTGTATGTGTATATATACATATATATTTATGTGTTATATATATGTACTGGTATATATATTTATGTGTTAACACATAAATATATATGTACATATACATAGTAACACATACATATATAGGTATATATACACATACAAACACACATATATATATATATATATGTACTGTATATACACATAGTAACAAATAAATATATATGTATATACACATAAATATATAAGTATATATACACATACAAACACATAAATATATAAGTATATATACACATACAAACACATAAATATATAAGTATATATACACATAAATATATAAGTATATATACACATATAAACACAGAAATATATATGTATATATACACATAGTAACAAATAAATATATAAGTATATATACACATACAAACACATAAATATATAAGTATATATACACACATATAAACACATAAATATATAGGTATATATACACATACAAACACATAACTATATAGGTATATATACACATACAAACACATAAATATATAAGTATATATACACATACAAACACATAAATATATAGGTATATATACACATACAAACACATAAATATATAAGTATATATACACATACAAACACATAACTATATAAGTATATATACACATGCAAACACATAAATATATAGGTATATATACACATACAAACACATAACTATATAGGTATATATACACATACAAACACATAAATATATAAGTATATATACACATACAAACACATAAATATATAGGTATATATACACATACAAACACATAAATATATAAGTATATATACACATACAAACACATAAATATATAAGTATATATACACACATATAAACACATAAATATATAGGTATATATACACATACAAACACATAACTATATAGGTATATATACACATACAAACACATAAATATATAAGTATATATACACATACAAACACATAAATATATAGGTATATATACACATACAAACACATAAATATATAAGTATATATACACATACAAACACATAACTATATAAGTATATATACACATGCAAACACATAAATATATAGGTATATATACACATACAAACACATAAATATATAAGTATATAAACACATAAATATATAAGTATATATACACATATAAACACATAAATATATATGTACATAATCATAACCATATATATTTAACACTGCCCATCACTGTACTTCTTGACCCTTTCGCTGCACTTAGGTTCTGTGCCGTGTATGGAGCCTATGGAAGTGCGCTTTTGTGAGCACAATGCTTCCGTGCAATGTGAACACATGGTCAGGTTCGCAAAGCACTTAACTCGTAATACCAGCGCACATTTGCTTTAACAAAAGCTTTCTTTTGCACTCCACTTGTAATCTGGCCTTAAATGTCTTTGTCTCTGGAAATGATATTTACAGGCCAAATGATAGAAAATGCAGAATTAAATGCAATAAAACTGAAAACCCCGTCCAGTGCCAGACAGACAAAAACCTGACATACAAAATAACTTGGAGATTTATCTTTCTAGATAAAAAAGCAGAATGCCAGCATGAGTTACTCTAAGGGCATCAGTTGTGGGTGCTGGGGTTTTTTGCCCTAGGAGGGATGTGCTGTGCAGGTGGGTGAGCATCTGGTGTCAGCTCAGACACACAGCTCCTGTTTCACTCATCCCAGTCTCAATGCCTCACATTGATGGCAGCTGATGAGAGGGGCTGGGGAACACCCCCCTTACTTATAGGGAACAGGACCTCGTTGTTCTCACTGACTTGGATTTAGGCAAAAGGTGCCAGAGACATTAGTGAACAAAGGGATCATCCATCTACACTTGGGATAGGTGCACAAATACAGCAGTAACCTTCCCATTTATGTGCACAAATACTGCAGTAACCTTCCCATTTATGTAAACACATACAGCAGTAACCTTCCCATTTATGTGCACACATACAGCAGTAACCTTCCCATTTATGTGCACACATACAGCAGTAACCTTCCCATTTATGTGCACAAATACAGCAGTAACCTTCCCATTTATGTGCACAAATACAGCAGTAACCTTCCCATTTATGTGCACAAATACTGCAGTAACCTTCCCATTTATGTGCACACATACAGCAGTAACCTTCCCATTTATGTGCACAAATACAGCAGTAACCTTCCCATTTATGTGCACAAATACAGCAGTAACCTTCCCATTTATGTGCACACATACAGCAGTAACCTTCCCATTTATGTGCACAAATACAGCAGTAACCTTCCCATTTATGTGCACAATTACAGCAGTAACCTTCCCATTTATGTAAACACATACAGCAGTAACCTTCCCATTTATGTGCACACATACAGCAGTAACCTTCCCATTTATGTGCACACATACAGCAGTAACCTTCCCATTTATGTAAACACATACAGCAGTAACCTTCCCATTTATGTGCACAAATACTGCAGTAACCTTCCCATTTATGTGCACAAATACTGCAGTAACCTTCCCATTTATGTGCACAAATACTGCAGTAACCTTCCCATTTATGTGCACACATACAGCAGTAACCTTCCCATTTATGTGCACAATTACAGAAGTAACCTTCCCATTTATGTGCACAATTACAGCAGTAACCTTCCCATTTATGTGCACACATACAGCAGTAACCTTCCCATTTATGTGCACACATACAGCAGTAACCTTCCCATTTATGTGCACACATACAGCAGTAACCTTCCCATTTATGTGCACACATACAGCAGTAACCTTCCCATTTATGTGCACAATTACAGCAGTAACCTTCCCATTTATGTGCACACATACAGCAGTAACCTTCCCATTTATGTGCACACATACAGCGGTAACCTTCCCATTTATGTAAACACATACAGCGGTAACCTTCCCATTTATGTGCACAATTACAGCGGTAACCTTCCCATTTATGTGCACACATACTGCAGTAACCTTCCCATTTATGTAAACACATACAGCAGTAACCTTCCCATTTATGTGCACAAATACTGCAGTAACCTTCCCATTTATGTGCACACATACAGCAGTAACCTTCCCATTTATGTAAACACATACAGCAGTAACCTTCCCATTTATGTGCACAAATACTGCAGTAACCTTCCCATTTATGTGCACACATACAGCAGTAACCTTCCCATTTATGTGCACACATACAGCAGTAACCTTCCCATTTATGTGCACACATACTGCAGTAACCTTCCCATTTATGTGCACAAATACTGCAGTAACCTTCCCATTTATGTACACACATACAGCAGTAACCTTCCCATTTATGTGCACAATTACAGCAGTAACCTTCCCATTTATGTGCACAATTACAGCAGTAACCTTCCCATTTATGTGCACAATTACATCAGTAACCTTCCCATTTATGTGCGCAATTACAGCAGTAACCTTCCCATTTATGTGCACAAATACTGCAGTAACCTTCCCATTTATGTGCACACATACAGCAGTAACCTTCCCATTTATGTAAACACATACTGCAGTAACCTTCCCATTTATGTGCACAAATACTGCAGTAACCTTCCCATTTATGTGCACACATACAGCAGTAACCTTCCCATTTATGTGCACACATACAGCAGTAACCTTCCCATTTATGTGCACAATTACAGCAGTAACCTTCCCATTTATGTGCACAATTACATCAGTAACCTTCCCATTTATGTGCACACATACAGCAGTAACCTTCCCATTTATGTGCACACATACAGCGGTAACCTTCCCATGTATGTGCACAAATACTGCAGTAACCTTCCCATTTATGTGCACACATACAGCAGTAACCTTCCCATTTATGTGCACACATACAGCAGTAACCTTCCCATTTATGTGCACAATTACAGAAGTAACCTTCCCATTTATGTGCACAAATACTGCAGTAACCTTCCCATTTATGTGCACACATACAGCAGTACCCTTCCCATTTATGTGCACAATTACAGCAGTAACCTTCCCATTTATGTGCACACATACAGCAGTAACCTTCCCATTTATGTGCACACATACAGCAGTAACCTTCCCATTTATGTGCACACATACAGCAGTAACCTTCCCATTTATGTGCACACATACTGCAGTAACCTTCCCATTTATGTGCACACATACTGCAGTAACCTTCCCATTTATGTGCACAATTACAGCAGTAACCTTCCCATTTATGTGCACACATACAGCAGTAACCTTCCCATTTATGTGCACAATTACATCAGTAACCTTCCCATTTATGTGCACAAATACAGCAGTAACCTTCCCATTTATGTGCACACATACAGCAGTAACCTTCCCATTTATGTGCACACATACAGCAGTAACCTTCCCATTTATGTGCACACATACAGCAGTAACCTTCCCATTTATGTGCACACATACAGCAGTAACCTTCCCATTTATGTGCACACATACAGCGGTAACCTTCCCATTTATGTGCACACATACAGCGGTAACCTTCCCATTTATGTGCACACATACAGCGGTAACCTTCCCATTTATGTGCACACATACAGAGGTAACCTTCCCATTTATGTGCACACATACAGCAGTAACCTTCCCATTTATGTGCACACATACTGCAGTAACCTTCCCATTTATGTGCACAAATACTGCAGTAACCTTCCCATTTATGTGCACACATACAGTAGTAACCTTCCCATTTATGTGCACACATACAGCAGTAACCTTCCCATTTATGTGCACAATTACAGCAGTAACCTTCCCATTTATGTGCACAATTACAGCAGTAACCTTCCCATTTATGTGCACAATTACAGCAGTAACCTTCCCATTTATGTGCACACATACAGCAGTAACCTTCCCATTTATGTGCACAATTACAGCAGTAACCTTCCCATTTATGTGCACAATTACAGCAGTAACCTTCCCATTTATGTGCACAATTACATCAGTAACCTTCCCATTTATGTGCACACATACAGCAGTAACCTTCCCATTTATGTGCACAAATACTGCAGTAACCTTCCCATTTATGTGCACACATACAGCAGTAACCTTCCCATTTATGTGCACAATTACAGCAGTAACCTTCCCATTTATGTGCACAATTACAGCAGTAACCTTCCCATTTATGTGCACACATACAGCAGTAACCTTCCCATTTATGTGCACAAATACTGCAGTAACCTTCCCATTTATGTACACACATACAGCAGTAACCTTCCCATTTATGTGCACAATTACAGCAGTAACCTTCCCATTTATGTGCGCAATTACAGCAGTAACCTTCCCATTTATGTGCACAAATACTGCAGTAACCTTCCCATTTATGTGCACACATACAGCAGTAACCTTCCCATTTATGTAAACACATACTGCAGTAACCTTCCCATTTATGTGCACAAATACTGCAGTAACCTTCCCATTTATGTGCACACATACAGCAGTAACCTTCCCATTTATGTGCACACATACAGCAGTAACCTTCCCATTTATGTGCACACATACAGCAGTAACCTTCCCATTTATGTGCACAATTACATCAGTAACCTTCCCATTTATGTGCACACATACAGCAGTAACCTTCCCATTTATGTGCACACATACAGCAGTAACCTTCCCATTTATGTGCACAAATACTGCAGTAACCTTCCCATTTATGTGCACACATACAGCAGTAACCTTCCCATTTATGTGCACAATTACAGAAGTAACCTTCCCATTTATGTGCACAAATACTGCAGTAACCTTCCCATTTATGTGCACACATACAGCAGTACCCTTCCCATGTATGTGCACAATTACAGCAGTAACCTTCCCATTTATGTGCACACATACAGCAGTAACCTTCCCATTTATGTGCACACATACAGCAGTAACCTTCCCATTTATGTGCACACATACAGCAGTAACCTTCCCATTTATGTGCACACATACTGCAGTAACCTTCCCATTTATGTGCACACATACTGCAGTAACCTTCCCATTTATGTGCACAATTACAGCAGTAACCTTCCCATTTATGTGCACACATACAGCAGTAACCTTCCCATTTATGTGCACACATACAGCAGTAACCTTCCCATTTATGTGCACACATACAGCAGTAACCTTCCCATTTATGTGCACACATACTGCAGTAACCTTCCCATTTATGTGCACACATACTGCAGTAACCTTCCCATTTATGTGCACAATTACAGCAGTAACCTTCCCATTTATGTGCACACATACAGCAGTAACCTTCCCATTTATGTGCACACATACAGCAGTAACCTTCCCATTTATGTGCACACATACAGCAGTAACCTTCCCATTTATGTGCACACATACAGCAGTAACCTTCCCATTTATGTGCACACATACAGCGGTAACCTTCCCATTTATGTGCACACATACAGCGGTAACCTTCCCATTTATGTGCACACATACAGCGGTAACCTTCCCATTTATGTGCACACATACAGAGGTAACCTTCCCATTTATGTGCACACATACAGCAGTAACCTTCCCATTTATGTGCACACATACTGCAGTAACCTTCCCATTTATGTGCACAAATACTGCAGTAACCTTCCCATTTATGTGCACACATACAGTAGTAACCTTCCCATTTATGTGCACACATACAGCAGTAACCTTCCCATTTATGTGCACAATTACAGCAGTAACCTTCCCATTTATGTGCACAATTACAGCAGTAACCTTCCCATTTATGTGCACAATTACAGCAGTAACCTTCCCATTTATGTGCACACATACAGCAGTAACCTTCCCATTTATGTGCACACATACAGCAGTAACCTTCCCATTTATGTGCACAATTACAGCAGTAACCTTCCCATTTATGTGCACAATTACTTCAGTAACCTTCCCATTTATGTGCACAATTACAGCAGTAACCTTCCCATTTATGTGCACAATTACTGCAGTAACCTTCCCATTTATGTGCACACATACTGCAGTAACCTTCCCATTTATGTGCACAATTACAGCAGTAACCTTCCCATTTATGTGCACACATACAGCAGTAACCTTCCCATTTATGTGCACAATTACAGCAGTAACCTTCCCATTTATGTGCACAATTACAGCAGTAACCTTCCCATTTATGTGCACAATTACATCAGTAACCTTCCCATTTATGTGCACACATACAGCAGTAACCTTCCCATTTATGTGCACAAATACTGCAGTAACCTTCCCATTTATGTGCACACATACAGCAGTAACCTTCCCATTTATGTGCACAATTACAGCAGTAACCTTCCCATTTATGTGCACAATTACAGCAGTAACCTTCCCATTTATGTGCACACATACAGCAGTAACCTTCCCATTTATGTGCACACATACAGCAGTAACCTTCCCATTTATGTGCACACATACAGCAGTAACCTTCCCATTTATGTGCACACATACAGCAGTAACCTTCCCATTTATGTGCACAATTACATCAGTAACCTTCCCATTTATGTGCACACATACAGCAGTAACCTTCCCATTTATGTGCACACATACAGCAGTAACCTTCCCATTTATGTGCACAATTACAGCAGTAACCTTCCCATTTATGTGCACAATTACAGCAGTAACCTTCCCATTTATGTGCACAATTACATCAGTAACCTTCCCATTTATGTGCACACATACAGAAGTAACCTTCCCATTTATGTGCACAATTACAGCAGTAACCTTCCCATTTATGTGCACAATTACAGCAGTAACCTTCCCATTTATGTGCACAATTACATCAGTAACCTTCCCATTTATGTGCACAATTACTGCAGTAACCTTCCCATTTATGTGCACAATTACAGCAGTAACCTTCCCATTTATGTGCACAATTACTGCAGTAACCTTCCCATTTATGTGCACAATTACAGAAGTAACCTTCCCATTTATGTGCACAAATACTGCAGTAACCTTCCCATTTATGTGCACAATTACATCAGTAACCTTCCCATTTATGTGCACACATACAGCAGTAACCTTCCCATTTATGTGCACACATACAGCAGTAACCTTCCCATTTATGTGCACACATACAGCAGTAACCTTCCCATTTATGTGCACACATACAGCAGTAACCTTCCCATTTATGTGCACAATTACAGAAGTAACCTTCCCATTTATGTGCACAAATACTGCAGTAACCTTCCCATTTATGTGCACACATACAGCAGTACCCTTCCCATTTATGTGCACAATTACAGCAGTAACCTTCCCATTTATGTGCACACATACAGCAGTAACCTTCCCATTTATGTGCACACATACAGCAGTAACCTTCCCATTTATGTGCACACATACTGCAGTAACCTTCCCATTTATGTGCACACATACTGCAGTAACCTTCCCATTTATGTGCACAATTACAGCAGTAACCTTCCCATTTATGTGCACACATACAGCAGTAACCTTCCCATTTATGTGCACACATACAGCAGTAACCTTCCCATTTATGTGCACACATACAGCAGTAACCTTCCCATTTATGTGCACACATACAGCAGTAACCTTCCCATTTATGTGCACACATACAGCAGTAACCTTCCCATTTATGTGCACACATACAGCGGTAACCTTCCCATTTATGTGCACACATACAGAGGTAACCTTCCCATTTATGTGCACACATACAGCAGTAACCTTCCCATTTATGTGCACACATACTGCAGTAACCTTCCCATTTATGTGCACAAATACTGCAGTAACCTTCCCATTTATGTGCACACATACAGTAGTAACCTTCCCATTTATGTGCACACATACAGCAGTAACCTTCCCATTTATGTGCACAATTACAGCAGTAACCTTCCCATTTATGTGCACAATTACAGCAGTAACCTTCCCATTTATGTGCACAATTACAGCAGTAACCTTCCCATTTATGTGCACACATACAGCAGTAACCTTCCCATTTATGTGCACAATTACAGCAGTAACCTTCCCATTTATGTGCACAATTACAGCAGTAACCTTCCCATTTATGTGCACAATTACATCAGTAACCTTCCCATTTATGTGCACACATACAGCAGTAACCTTCCCATTTATGTGCACAAATACTGCAGTAACCTTCCCATTTATGTGCACACATACAGCAGTAACCTTCCCATTTATGTGCACACATACAGCAGTAACCTTCCCATTTATGTGCACAATTACAGCAGTAACCTTCCCATTTATGTGCACAATTACAGCAGTAACCTTCCCATTTATGTGCACAATTACATCAGTAACCTTCCCATTTATGTGCACACATACAGCAGTAACCTTCCCATTTATGTGCACACATACAGCAGTAACCTTCCCATTTATGTGCATACATACTGCAGTAACCTTCCCATTTATGTGCACAATTACATCAGTAACCTTCCCATTTATGTGCACACATACAGCAGTAACCTTCCCATTTATGTGCACACATACAGCAGTAACCTTCCCATTTATGTGCACACATACAGCAGTAACCTTCCCATTTATGTGCACACATACAGCAGTAACCTTCCCATTTATGTGCACACATACAGCAGTAACCTTCCCATTTATGTGCACACATACAGCAGTAACCTTCCCATTTATGTGCACAATTACAGCAGTAACCTTCCCATTTATGTAAACACATACAGCGGTAACCTTCCCATTTATGTGCACACATACAGCAGTAACCTTCCCATTTATGTGCATACATACAGCAGTAACCTTCCCATTTATGTGCACACATACAGCAGTAACCTTCCCATTTATGTGCACACATACAGCAGTAACCTTCCCATTTATGTGCACACATACAGCAGTAACCTTCCCATTTATGTGCACAATTACAGCAGTAACCTTCCCATTTATGTGCACAATTACAGCAGTAACATTCCCATTTATGTGCACAATTACAGCAGTAACCTTCCCATTTATGTGCACACATACAGCAGTAACCTTCCCATTTATGTGCACAATTACATCAGTAACCTTCCCATTTATGTGCACAGTTACAGCAGTAACCTTCCCATTTATGTGCACAATTACATCAGTAACCTTCCCATTTATGTGCACAATTACATCAGTAACCTTCCCATTTATGTGCACAAATACTGCAGTAACCTTCCCATTTATGTGCACACATACAGCAGTAACCTTCCCATTTATGTGCACAATTACATCAGTAACCTTCCCATTTATGTGCACAATTACATCAGTAACCTTCCCATTTATGTGCACAATTACAGCAGTAACCTTCCCATTTATGTGCGCAATTACAGCAGTAACCTTCCCATTTATGTGCACACATACTGCAGTAACCTTCCCATTTATGTGCACACATACAGTAGTAACCTTCCCATTTATGTGCACACATACTGCAGTAACCTTCCCATTTATGTGCACACATACAGCAGTAACCTTCCCATTTATGTGCACAATTACAGCAGTAACCTTCCCATTTATGTGCACACATACAGCAGTAACCTTCCCATTTATGTGCACACATACAGCAGTAACCTTCCCATTTATGTGCACAATTACAGCAGTAACCTTCCCATTTATGTGCACACATACTGCAGTAACCTTCCCATTTATGTGCACACATACAGCAGTAACCTTCCCATTTATGTGCACACATACAGCAGTAACCTTCCCATTTATGTGCACAATTACAGCAGTAACCTTCCCATTTATGTGCACACATACTGCAGTAACCTTCCCATTTATGTGCACACATACAGCAGTAACCTTCCCATTTATGTGCACACATACAGCAGTAACCTTCCCATTTATGTGCACAATTACAGCAGTTACCTTCCCATTTATGTGCACACATACATCAGTAACCTTCCCATTTATGTGCACAATTACATCAGTAACCTTCCCATTTATGTGCACAATTACAGCAGTAACCTTCCCATTTATGTGCACAATTACAGCAGTAACCTTCCCATTTATGTGCACAAATACTGCAGTAACCTTCCCATTTATGTGCACACATACAGCAGTAACCTTCCCATTTATGTGCACACATACAGCAGTAACCTTCCCATTTATGTGCACACATACAGCAGTAACCTTCCCATTTATGTAAACACATACAGCAGTAACCTTCCCATTTATGTGCACACATACAGCAGTAACCTTCCCATTTATGTGCACACATACAGCAGTAACCTTCCCATTTATGTGCACACATAAAGCAGTAACCTTCCCATTTATGTGCACACATACAGCAGTAACCTTCCCATTTATGTGCACACATAAAGCAGTAACCTTCCCATTTATGTGCACACATACAGCAGTAACCTTCCCATTTATGTGCACAATTACATCAGTAACCTTCCCATTTATGTGCACACATACAGCAGTAACCTTCCCATTTATGTGCACAAATACAGCAGTAACCTTCCCATTTATGTGCATACATACAGCAGTAACCTTCCCATTTATGTGCACAAATACAGCAGTAACCTTCCCATTTATGTGCATACATACAGCAGTAACCTTCCCATTTATGTGCACACATACTGCAGTAACCTTCCCATTTATGTGCACACATACAGCAGTAACCTTCCCATTTATGTGCACAATTACAGCAGCTTTTAGGGACCAGACATTAAAATCGGGGGTACCTACATCTACAGATATAGCACACTGGTCCAAATGGTTGTCGTGGAGAGAAATCATCAGCTTATTTGACTGCAAAGTGTCTCTCCTTCACATACAGAATATTAGTGATCTCACCTTAAAAGGACAGTAAAGTCAAAATTAAACATTTAGGATTCAGATAGAACATACAAATTTAAAGGACCTGTAAATATAGATGATTTGCACAAACACCAAATGCACAATAAAAAGACAATGCAATCACAATTAGTCTGATCTTCAAATGAGTAGTAGATTTATTTCTGACAAATTTCAAAGTTATGTCTATTTCCACCTTCCTGTATCACGTGACAGCCATCAGCCAATCACACATACATATACAGTACATATATACTGTGAATTCTTGCACATGCTTAATAGGAGCTGGTGACTCAAAAAGTGTAACTATAAAAAGACTGTGCACATTTTGTTAATGGAAGTAAATTGAAAGTTGTTTAAAATTGCATGCTCTATCTGAATCATGAAAGTTTAATTATGACTTGAGTGTCCCTTTAAACAACTTTCCAATTTACTTCTATTATAAAATTTGCTTTGTTTTCCTTTCCTTTGTTGAAATCTAAACCTTGGTAGGATGTTTGGTGCTTAGGAGCGTGCATGTGTCTATAGCAGCAGTGTTTGTAACTATGTATAACATTGCTATAAAAGATGTATCAAGCATTGCTGCCAGATGGCTATAAACACGTGCATGCTCCTTAGCTCTCCTAGGATTACTCTTTAATAAAGTATTTGGCAAACTTTAACCTTTTTTGTGCCACATATATAAGAACTGGCCATGCATAATCAATATTTTTGTGATACATTTTAAACTCTTCAAAATAAATAGCACAGGAGCGTTCATGTATCTACCAGTCAGCAGTGTTTGCAACAATGTTTATTGCACTATTATACAATGTTGGAAATACTGCTGCCATAGAATGCTAAAGACACGTGCACACATTCCTGAGCTCCTATTAGCCTACCTAGGTTTATGTTTCAACAAAGAATAACAAGTGAAAAAAGTAAATGTTTTCTTTTAATTATATACAATATAGATTGCTATTACTACAGAAAAACTTTGACCAATTTTATTTGCTCTAGATGTGTCTCAAAGAACTATATATGGGGAGGCACATTGAGGTGAAGTAGAGGGGCCAGTATTAAAGGGACACTGAACCCAAATTTTTTCTTTTGTGATTCAGAAAGAGCAGCAATTTTAAGCAACTTTCTAATTGACTCCTATCATCAAATTGTCTTCATTCTCTTTTTTTTTTTTTTTTTAATGCAAGAATGTAAGTTTAGATGCCGGCCCATTTTTGGTGAACAAACTGGGTTGTTCTTGCTGATTGGTGGATAAATTCACCCACCATTAAACAAGTGCTTTCCATGGTCCGAACCAAAAAATAGCTTTGATGCTATCTTTTTCAAATAAAGAAAGCAAGAGAACGGAGAAAAAAAATGATAATAGGAGTAAATTAGAAAGTTGCTTAAAATTGCTGCTGTATCTGAATCACAAAAGAAAAAAATTGGGTTCAGTGTCCCTTTAATAGCCAAAGCCAAAAACCAACTAATCGAAAAACAAACCATTCACCTATATGTGCTTGTTTACATATACTAGTGTACAGCAGAGATATGTGCTTGCTTACGTATACTAGTGTACGGCAGAGATATGTGCTTGTTTACGTATACTAGTGTACGGCAGAGATATGTGCTTGTTTACGTATACTAGTGTACAGCAGAGATATGTGCTTGTTTACGTATACTAGTGTACAGCAGAGATATGTGCTTGTTTACATATACTAGTGTACAGCAGAGATATGTGCTTGTTTACATATACTAGTGTACAGCAGAGATATGTGCTTGCTTACGTATACTAGTGTAAGGCAGAGATATGTGCTTGTTTACGTATACTAGTGTACAGCAGAGATATGTGCTTGTTTACGTATACTAGTGTAAGGCAGAGATATGTGCTTGTTTACATATACTAGTGTACGGCAGAGATATGTGCTTGTTTACATATACTAGTGTACGGCAGAGATATGTGCTTGCTTACATATACTAGTGTACGGCAGAGATATGTGCTTGTTTACATATACTAGTGTACGGCAGTGATATGTGCTTGTTTACATATACTAGTGTACGGCAGAGATATGTGCTTGTTTACGTATACTAGTGTACGGCAGAGATATGTGCTTGTTTACATATACTAGTGTACGGCAGTGATATGTGCTTGTTTACGTATACTAGTGTACGGCAGAGATATGTGCTTGTTTACGTATACTAGTGTACGGCAGAGATATGTGCTTGTTTACGTATACTAGTGTACGGCAGAGATATGTGCTTGTTTACGTATACTAGTGTACGGCAGAGATATGTGCTTGTTTACGTATACTAGTGTACGGCAGAGATATGTGCTTGTTTACGTATACTAGTGTACGGCAGAGATATGTGCTTGTTTACGTATACTAGTGTACGGCAGAGATATGTGCTTGTTTACGTATACTAGTGTACGGCAGAGATATGTGCTTGTTTACATATACTACTAGTGTACGGCAGAGATATGTGCTTGTTTACATATACTAGTGTACGGCAGAGATATGTGCTTGCTTACATATACTAGTGTACGGCAGAGATATGTGCTTGTTTACGTATACTAGTGTACGGCAGAGATATGTGCTTGTTTACGTATACTAGTGTACGGCAGAGATATGTGCTTGTTTACATATACTAGTGTACGGCAGAGATATGTGCTTGTTTACGTATACTAGTGTACGGCAGAGATATGTGCTTGTTTACGTATACTAGTGTACAGCAGAGATATGTGCTTGTTTACGTAAACAAGCACATATCTCTGCCGTACACTAGTGTACAGCAGAGATATGTGCTTGTTTACGTAAACAAGCACATATCTCTGCCGTACACTAGTATACTACTAGTGTACGGCAGAGATATGTGCTTGTTTACATATACTACTAGTGTAAGGCAGAGATATGTGCTTGTTTACATATACTAGTGTACGGCAGAGATATGTGCTTGTTTACGTATACTAGTGTACGGCAGAGATATGTGCTTGTTTACGTATACTAGTGTACGGCAGAGATATGTGCTTGTTTACATATACTAGTGTACGGCAGAGATATGTGCTTGTTTACATATACTAGTGTACAGCAGAGATATGTGCTTGTTTACATATACTAGTGTACGGCAGAGATATGTGCTTGTTTACATATACTAGTGTACAGCAGAGATATGTGCTTGTTTACGTATACTAGTGTACAGCAGAGATATGTGCTTGTTTACATATACTACTAGTGTACGGCAGAGATATGTGCTTGTTTACATATACTACTAGTGTAAGGCAGAGATATGTGCTTGTTTACATATACTAGTGTACGGCAGAGATATGTGCTTGTTTACATATACTAGTGTACGGCAGAGATATGTGCTTGTTTACGTATACTAGTGTACAGCAGAGATATGTGCTTGTTTACATATACTAGTGTACAGCAGAGATATGTGCTTGTTTACATATTCTAGTGTACGGCAGAGATATGTGCTTGTTTACATATTCTAGTGTACGGCAGAGATATGTGCTTGTTTACATATACTACTAGTGTAAGGCAGAGATATGTGCTTGTTTACATATACTACTAGTGTAAGGCAGAGATATGTGCTTGTTTACATATACTACTAGTGTAAGGCAGAGATATGTGCTTGTTTACATATACTACTAGTGTAAGGCAGAGATATGTGCTTGTTTACATATACTACTAGTGTAAGGTAGAGATATGTGCTTGTTTACATATACTAGTGTACGGCAGAGATATGTGCTTGTTTACGTATACTAGTGTACAGCAGAGATATGTGCTTGTTTACGTATACTAGTGTACAGCAGAGATATGTGCTTGTTTACATATACTACTAGTGTAAGGCAGAGATATGTGCTTGTTTACATATACTACTAGTGTAAGGCAGAGATATGTGCTTGTTTACATATACTACTAGTGTAAGGCAGAGATATGTGCTTGTTTACATATACTACTAGTGTAAGGCAGAGATATGTGCTTGTTTACATATACTACTAGTGTAAGGCAGAGATATGTGCTTGTTTACATATACTACTAGTGTAAGGTAGAGATATGTGCTTGTTTACATATACTAGTGTACGGCAGAGATATGTGCTTGTTTACATATACTAGTGTACGGCAGAGATATGTGCTTGTTTACATATACTACTAGTGTACGGCAGAGATATGTGCTTGTTTACATATACTACTAGTGTAAGGCAGAGATATGTGCTTGCTTACATATACTAGTGTACGGCAGAGATATGTGCTTGTTTACATATACTAGTGTACGGCAGAGATATGTGCTTGTTTACATATACTAGTGTACGGCAGAGATATGTGCTTGTTTACATATACTAGTGTACGGCAGAGATATGTGCTTGTTTACATATACTAGTGTACGGCAGAGATATGTGCTTGTTTACATATACTACTAGTGTACGGCAGAGATATGTGCTTGTTTACATATACTACTAGTGTACGGCAGAGATATGTGCTTGCTTACACATACTAGTGTACGGCGGAGATATGTGCTTGCTTACATATACTAGTGTACGGCGGAGATATGTGCTTGTTTACATATACTAGTGTACGGCGGAGATATGTGCTTGTTTACATATACTAGTGTACGGCAGAGATATGTGCTTGTTTACATATACTAGTGTACGGCAGAGATATGTGCTTGTTTACATATACTAGTGTACGGCAGAGATATGTGCTTGCTTACATATACTAGTGTACGGCAGAGATATGTGCTTGCTTACATATACTAGTGTACGGCAGAGATATGTGCTTGCTTACATATACTAGTGTACGGCAGAGATATGTGCTTGTTTACATATACTAGTGTACGGCAGAGATATGTGCTTGTTTACATATACTAGTGTACGGCAGAGATATGTGCTTGTTTACATATACTAGTGTACGGCAGAGATATGTGCTTGTTTACATATACTAGTGTACGGTAGAGATATGTGCTTGTTTACATATACTAGTGTACGGCAGAGATATTGCTGGTTTGGTTTTAGATCACTGCAATAAAGTGAATAATGTGAGTCACACTATTTTTTTGTTTCCCAGTGCATATAAAAGTTATATTTACACTATACTGAGTCTAGTAAAGGACTAGTGTAGTCAAAATTAAACTTTCCTGAATTAGATAGAGCATGCAATTTTTAGCAACTTTCTAATTTACTCCTATTATCAATTTTTCTTTGTTCTCTTGGTATCTTTATTTTAAAAAGCAAGAATGTAAGCATAGGAGGCGGCCCATTTTTGGTTCAGCACCTGGGTAGCGCTTTCTGATTGGTGTCTAAATGTAGTTGCCAATCATCAAGTGCTACCCAGGTGCTGAACCAAAAATGGGCTGGCTCCTAACCTTACATTAAAAAAAAAAATACCAACAGAACAAAGAAAAATTGATAATAGGAGTAAATTAGAAAGTTGCTTAAAATTGCCTGCGCTATCCGAATCAGGAAAGTTTAACTAGAATATCCCTTAAGTCTGCAATAGCATTTTGTCTAGAAACAATTTACACACCTTAATTAAAAGATACTTTATTGCTGAAAAATGCTAACCATCAGCTGAGCCTTTAGTGAGTCATAATCTTTTTGCTGGTGGTTTGTATATACTGTATATACAGTATATGTATGTATATATATATATATGTATATATATATATATATATATATATATATATATATATATATATATATATATATATATAAATACACTCACCGGCCACTTTATTAGGTACACCTGTTCAATTGCTTGGTAACACAAATTGCTAATCAGCCAATCAGATGGCAGCAACTCTATGCATTTAGGCATCTAGACGTGGTGAAGACGACTTGCTGAAGTTCAAACCGAGCATCAGAAGAAAGGGGATTTAAGTGACTTTGACTCTCACCTTAGCCTGCTAGTTACAGAGCACAACTCATTTAGCTCTCTGTTTGCATCACACAGAATTCACTTCTCCCCAATCTATAAATCTGACAAATGAAGCTATGGAAGAATTTCCTGCTCTAGTCAACAGCTGGATTGTCTCTGTCATACCTGATACATTTCCAGTGCATCCATCTGTGGGTCTTGTGTAAAGTATATAGCTGTACACAGCACATTTCAAGCCTAACTGTTCCAGTCAACACTGTAGATTTGCATAATCAACAAATGCAAGATAACAAGACAATGCAATAACACTTAGTCTGAACTTCAAATGAGTAGTACATTTTTTTTCTGACAATTTTAAAAGTTTTAGCTTTTTCCACTCCCCCTGTACCATGTGACAGCCATCAGCCAAACACAAATGCATATACGTACCATGTGACAGCAATCAGCCATTCACAAATGCATACACACTTATTCTTGCACATGCTCAATAGGAGCTGGTGACTCAAAAAATTTAAATATAAAAAGACTGTGCACATTTCGTTAATGGAAGTACATTAGAAAGTTGTTTAAAATTGCATGCTCTATCTGAATAATGAAAGTTTAATTTTGATTGAGTGTTCCTTTAAGTTAGGTTTCTTTATATGGAGGTATAGTTTTTGTTTCAATAGACAGAACTTCTCTGCTGACACACAACTGACTGAAAAATCCCTTTATTGGAAAAATGTGCTCAACCTACACCAATGAGACAAAGGTACAGACTTTATCCTAAAAACACTTCAGTGACTTGCTTTTTTATTCTGTGATGAAAACAAGTGGACTAAAATAAAGTATCTCTTCCTTATAGAGTGGCACTGAGCAAAAACAGGAATGTAATAACAAAATATGACTCCTGGCCAAAATAAACAAATCTCCCTAACAGTTTGTGCAGAATCGTTCCCAGAATGCTTAAAATAAAAACGAAACAAAATAAAAAATATGGAAAAATGAATCATTTGAATGAAGCCAAATTAAATGATAAAAATGTGTTGTAATCTCACAAGGTCGGGTTCGTGTAAAAATATAACAGACAGAGATGAAAACGCATTTCTGTTTGTCTTTTCCTTCTGAGTGAGAGTGGAAGTTCCCTTCATCATTTGTTTATTTGTACAACAAGTTTCCCTATTGTGAATTTATTATTTTATTCAAAGGGATATGAAACATTTTTCTTTCATGATTCAGATACAGCAAATGACTTTAAACAATTTCCTAATTTACGTCTATTATCAAATTTGCTTAATTTTCTAATTATTTTTTGTTAAAGCAGCAGCTATGCACTACTGGGAGCTAGCTGTACATATCTAATGAACCAATCACAAGAGGCACCTACTAGGAGCTAGCTAAGCATATCTAATGAACCAATCACAAGAGGCACCTACTAGGAGCTAGCTGAGCATATCTAATGAACCAATCACAATAAGCATCTACTGGGAGCTAGCTGAGCATATCTAATGAAACAATCACAAGAGTAGACTTGTGCATGATCAAAAAATTCGTTTCAGTTCGGTTTGGATCAATTCAGATTTTTTTGAATTTCGGTTTGGATCAATTCGAATTCGGAAAATTTTGAATCAATTTGTTTCAGATTAGTTTTGGATTCGAATAAATTCGGCTGGATTCAGTTCGATTTAGTTCGGAAATTAGGTGGGATATGCTGTGTATTAGACTAGTATTATGTACTGTATATTAGGTGTAACCCATAGCAGAGTGATATAACCTAATATACTGTACAATACTAGTGTAATCCATGGCCATCCGAATCTACCGAATAAATCCGAACTAATTCTGATTTATTCGTAGATTTGGCACTATTTTAATTTGGAAATTCGAATCGATCCGAATCTCAGAATTTACCAAATTTGGACGAATTTCCGAATCGATCCAAAACGAATCGCACATATATACACAAGAGGCATCTACTAGGAGCTAGCTGAGCATATTGAATGAACCAATCACAAGAGGCACCTACTAGGAGCTAGCTGAGCATATTGAATGAACCAATCACAAGAGGCATCTACTAGGAGCTAGCTGTACATATCTAATGAACCAATCAAAAGAGGCACCTACTAGGAGCTAGCTGAGCATATCTTTTTTTTTAATTTCTTTATTTACAATCCAACATAATTTACATTGATGTCGAAACAAAAACAAAAAAAAACAGTAAAGAGCACCTCACAGGGTGTCTTATAATTGTTGGAGGATTTTTATATTTTCATTAATTAACATAACAAAAAAGAGTTAATCGGGATAAACATAAATAGCTAGACATGGCCAGGACACTCCCACTGAACCCCACCCAGGAGAGGCCCAACTACGCCCAAAAACCCCCCAAAAAAACAACAACAACAACAACAACATGAAAAAAAAAGAAAAAAAAAGGGGGGGGGGGGGAGGGAGGAAAAGAGAGAGGGGAAAGGGATGCAAGAAGAGAGAGCAGAGACGGCAGAGCTGTTACCAGAGCTTTAACAATACCAGGTCAGAATTTCTGAAGGGATAGATTAAATAATCAATTTCATTGGTAGAAAAAGTTTTAATAAAATGTGACCATTTAGAAAAAAAGACAGTAATATCATTCTCATCATTTAAATTAGTATCCATCTGTTCTAAAATACATTGTTTTTTCAAACAGCTAGGATGGCCGTATTAACAAATCTATAGTTTATCTGTCGATTTCTCGAATCTTCCTGCAGAAAGACTATATGTGTCAAATTTAATATCACAGGGGGAATCCCTAAGGTTTTATTAAGCCAATACTGTAACTTCAGCCAAAAATGTCTAATCCCTGGGCACTCCCATAATATTTGAGTAAGGTTAGCCGCCAGCAGCGAGCACTTAGGACAGTTGCAAAAATTCAAATTACCAGATATAGAGCCCTTCTCCGGGGTGAAATATGTCATAAGGAGTAACTTAATATGAGGTTCTCTCCAGGAAGCAGAGATAGTAGTTCGCATTACTTCAAAAATTGAAGATTGAATAAGATCAATGTCCCCATAGTTCTGTGAAGTAACTATAGTCCACTTGGAGGAGATCTTTTCTAGATTAGTAACACCCTTTAAGGAGGTCAGTGTCTGATAGTAAGGGAAGATTGACATATGTCCATTTTTAGCTAGGTCTAACCAGTTTTCAATAGTCCCTAAAGTCCAGTTCCAGCCAAATTTGTTTATTAGATCAAAGGCAAAATGTCTTGCTTGGAGGTACGCAAAAAAATCCTTTTGGGGTAGATTAAATTCCCCCCGTAGGGAACCGAAAGTTTTGATACATTTGTTATCCAGATCTAATAATTGGGAAACATTATATAGCCCTAATCTACACCATCTCTGGAAAAGTGAAGTTTGAAGTCCTACTGAAAATTGTGGATTACCTACCAATGGCATGTATTTAGAGATCCCATAGTCTAACTCAAGTAGTTTGCAAACCCTTCGCCAGGCTTGCAGTGGATTGAATATGGTTCTCATTTTTTTCACCTCCTTCAGTAGTAGGCTAGATTTGCAGTGTATTATTGCTGAGGGAAAAAATGGGGCAATTACATTTCTCTCCAATTCGCTATCTGTGGCATATTGGAAATCCAATCTATTACTAAACGCACAAGAAAAACAGAAAGTTTGGCTAGTGAGATTCTGTTTTTTGTTTTTTTTTACCAGATGAAATATCTCAAGGCAGAATTCAACTTTAGAATATCTTTGCTCTTAAGAATCAATGGGGTATTTTGAAGAACGTAAAGAAGTTTAGGGAGGCAAACCATCTTGTATAAAGCTATTTGACCTGATAAAGGAAGATTATGCCAGTTCTTCAGACTCTCCTTAATTTTATTTAACATTGGAGGAACATTAAGACTGTACCACAGGATGAGGGTTTTCCGGTGGGATGAGCTGTCCTGAGCTAAGCACACGCTGAGACTGGCGTGTGGTGTGGAGTGTGGAGCTCAGGCACCGTAGCTGTTATCGACCCTTGCAGTTGCTCCCGTTGCTGGCGTGGTCGGCGCCCTAGGGAGCTAGGCTACAATATCTTAAGCCCATGCAGGAGGACCCTCAAAGACCAGAGTGTGGCTCCCTGGTCAGAGCCACAATTTCGCTGAACGCCCAAAATAAAGGGGAAACGGACACCTAGCTTGTTAAAAGTGGGTTAAAAAAAAACCAAGCATATAAAGGACACACGGCTTACTTGCTCCGCAAATCTCTGTGGCTAGACCCCCCTGGAGGGACCGGATCGCTGTGTCTTGCGCGATCTGGGCTGTGGTGGACTGGCACTGTGTTGAAGCTGTCCTGTGCTCGTTGTGGGGCCTCCTTGGTGGTCTCCTAGGGCACTGCACCGGTATATCGCTTGTTCCAGTCTGGAAGGTGGTGGCTCCATGGTTCCCCGTGAGTGGTGAGCTGGTCAGATTCTGACGGAGTATCCTGTCCAATCGAATGCTCGGTGGTTTCGAGCCCACTATCCTGGCCAATAGGAGCTGGAGGCGTGTGAGGATCTAAACGAGACCTGGCTTTCTCGATATTCAGACGCCGCTTGAGATTTTGGAAAGTTTCCACACGTTCAGGCCGATGAGGAGAGGTATAAGCACCGCTACAGTGCCTTTGTCCAGTGTATAAACGGCCTGCCTGGGACAGTATCTCTGGTTGTCAAAGACACAGATGTGAGTTTGCTTATTGTTGTTCTCAGTAGGAAACTAAAGAAAAAAGTTGCGGAGCTATTCCTACCATTTCCTGTAAAGCTTTATTGTGTGGAAAGACAATTTGAACTTTGCAACCTTTACAGAGTGACTTATTTACTTTTCTTTATTTTCTTAGCCTGGACTTTGGGTCTAGTTTAAAGGGAAAGGGGAAAGGTGGAGGGGGGAGAAAATGTATGCCACATTACATCGAATTATTGTTTAGAACCTCTTTATTTAACCCTCTCTGCTATAACCTGTTAAGGCTGGTGTAAGTATAGCTTATTTCATTGGGTAACATCTTTTTTCCTGCAGTAGTAAGGTTTTTTTATGATCCCTAATCCTCATATATGAAGAGGGGGTAGGAGTGTTATATGCTATAATATTTGCGTTTTTTTCAGGAGGTATTTTTAAGCGAACTCCTTGGAAGTTACTAGGACAGTCTACTTGGTAAATTCTATCTATGCAATCTTAGGAAAATGGATACAAATACTTAAGAGCAAGTAGTTGTTACATTGTTGGTTTCCATTTAGATAAGAATTATTCTATTAGTATATTCTGGACAAGTACTTATAGAATAAGATAACAGGAGTTCCCTGTTGATTAAGATATAAAAGTAAAAGTGGACCTATCTAACCCATAGTACCCGTATTGGATAACTAGGCTCAGTTGAGTCTATTACAGGCTGGTTTCAATTTGTTTGGTATATAGCAGGCTCTTCTGTTTTTTTTTTTGTTTGTTTTTCACAAAATGTATTTCTTTTTTGTTTGTTGTTTTTCATATATATATATATATAGTTAGACACTTAGTAGGGGCTCACAAGAGCGAATAAGGGGATAGGGAACAGGGAAAAAAAAGGGGGGGGGGTCTTTACATTATTGTACACAGATCCTTTTGATCTACATAACGTATTGTATTGCTAGGAGTTGTTTTGGTGTGGTGAGGTGCGTTGTCTTATTGATGCACTATTTTTTTGAATGGATAGATATATCACTCAGGTGAAAGCTTTTTCACCCATAATGCCTGCGAAAGTGAAAGATAAGAAAAGTAAAACAATTGATACCAGTTTAGACAGCACTATGGAGACTAGCAAGATTTCAGTTGATTTGCAAGAGCTCACGTCTAAACTTTCAGAAATGTTTTCCCCTCAATTTGAAGCTATTAAAAAGGATTTAAGTTCTATCTCTACTGAAATTACTACACTATCATCAGAAGTGAGACAGTTTTCATCTAGATTAACAGAGGCAGAAAATAGAATTTCTGATCTAGAAGATCAGACCCATACTTCTGCAGAGATAATTCAAAAACAAGATACTAAAATTAGAAATATGCAGTTGCGCCTGGAAGATCTGGAGGATCGTTCCCGGCGTAACAATATTAGATTAGTAGGGTTACCAGAATCGGCGGAATTTGAAGATTTGTTAAAATTTACCTCCACCACGCTTCCCCTCACTTTAGGGATGCCACCTCAAGCATTACCACTCATGATAGAACGAGCTCATAGATTAGGCCCCAAGAAAGCCACTCCAGATGGAGTTCAAAAAAATAGAGTTTGTTTATTTAAACTTTTAAAATATCAAGATAAGATTGAGTTATTGAGACTTTTTAAAACAGCAGAACCACCAGTTTTTGGAAATTGCAGGATATTAATGTTTCAGGATTTTTCCTCTGAGACCTCTGCGAAGAGGAGGGCTATGGCCCCGTATTGTACACAACTTATCAATAAAGGGCTTAAAGCACGGATGATTTATCCAGCGCGAATTTCCGTGGAAGATCGGGGCGTTAGACACTCGTTCGAGGAGGTCTCAGAGGTTAAAAAATATATAGAAACTCTTTAAATGGTTGCAGAGTAGATATGGTAGTGGATTGTGAATTGGGCTGTAATGGGTAGCCCTATCATCTTAGGAAACATGGTGTCGACTTTAGTCAAGACGAGCGGAATTGCTATATATGTTATATGTTGTTGTGGGTATGTGTGGATGTGGTTGTTTTTTTTTTTTTGGTTTTTTTTTCTCTTCTCTCTCCCCCCTCCCTTCCCTCGTACCTATCCCCTCGCGCTGTATATCTGCGATGTCTCTTTGGTCCTTCTGGACCATATGTAGTTGAGAGGCTAAGGTCAGATGGGTGAAGGAATTAAAATATTATCATGGAATATAGGGGGAATAACCTCCCCCATTAAGCGTAAGCTTGTTATTAAAAAATTAGCCAGTCATAAACCGGATATAGTTCTTCTACAGGAGACCCACCTTAATCAGCAAGAAGCAGCGAAATTAAGGACAAAATGGGTAGGGGAAGTCATTTCCACATCTTGTAGTACTAGAAAATGTGGGCTAGCTATTCTTCTACATAAGGATTTAGATTATAAAGTGATTAAAACAGAAATAGATGAGGCGGCTAGATATATTGTGCTCCAAATTAAGTTAAAACATGTAAAATTGGTGATTTGTAATGTGTATGCCCCAAATAATTTCTCTAGAGAGTTTTGGGAGAACATAAAACTCAAACTATTTCCTTTTGTCTCTGAAAATTTAATTTTAGGGGGTGATTTTAATGCAACTCTATGTCCTATATTGGACAGATTCTCAAAGAAAAATATCCCGGTTTATAACAGATACGCAAGATTTTTAAAACAATTCTGCAGGAGGCTGAAGCTAGTAGATATCTGGAGATTAAAAAATCCGGATAAGGTGTCATACTCGTGTGAATCTAAAGCTCACGGAACATTCTCGAGAATAGATTTACTTTTAATTTCCGAGACAATTTCGATGCAGGAAGTAGAGACTGAGATAGGTGAGATTAGTTTATCAGATCACGCTATTGTCTCATTAGCTTTCCTATCTGGTAACAAAGATAGGTTTTCCAGATTTATTTTTCCTAGACACCTGTATACCAATCCTAAATTTGTTAATTTTTTGAAGGCTTCATGGCAGCGCTATTATAATGCGAATTTAAATTATGTTAATAAACCTGAGATATTTTGGGAAGCTTTTAAAGCTGTTTTAAGAGGGGAGATACAAGCATATGTGGGCATAGGAAAGAAGAAGAGTAGAGCACGAGAAAATCAAATTATAAATCAAGTAAGGAATGCTTATACAAAATACTGTGCAAATCCCACAGTGGGTAATTGGGGAAAGTATAGAGAGAATAGAAAAGTAAGAGATCTTTTCTTAAAACAAAAATTGGTAGAGGAAGAAACAAAAATAAGTCTTCACTTTAGAGGTGTCCACAGATGTTCGGCTAAATATCTGGCCAAACTTACTAAAACTAGAAAAAAGAAAAACCTTATCCTGGCGATTCAATCAGATAAAGGCAGAGTTATAGAAAGTAAGGGGATATCAGAAATTTTTTATACCTATTATCAACAGCTTTACTCTAAATCTGTTATAGATAACGTCAAGCAGGATTTCTTTTGGGACTCGATAAAGGTCCCTAAATTATCTAATGACGATCTCCTAGCTATCAATACTCCGATCTCAATGCAAGAAATTAGGAGGGCTATAGATAATTTAAAAATGAATAAAGCCGCGGGACCGGATGGATTTCCTGCAGAATTCTACAAATGTATAGGTGAAGACGTGTCTTTGATATTAGAAAAACTCTTTAATTTTTATTATGGTTCAATGCATCCTATCTCAAACTATTTCTCCGCTGCGAATGTTTCCCTTATCCTAAAGAAAGGTAAAAACCCGGAAGACCCTGCTTCTTACAGACCAATATCAGTCTTGAATATAGACTATAAAATATTAATGGCAATTATTGCTGCAAGAGTATCTAAGTGTCTACATAATATTATTCATCCAGATCAAACTGGATTCATGATAGCCAGAAACCCGACTAAAAATACTCGTAAACTAATTAATCTGCTGGATTATGTTTGGAATGTGGACCAGGATAGGGAGAAACCCGTTTGCCAAGATGCTGCTATTCTTTCTCTGGATGCTGTCAAGGCATTCGACTCCATTGTGTGGGAATATCTTTTTAGGTCTTTAGAGCAATTCGGTTTTAAGGGAGATTTTCTATATTTCATCCATAGGTTATATCATAATCCAATATCCTATCTTCTTATCAATGGGATCCTATCGTCAAAAATAATATTACAGAGGGGCACTAGGCAAGGGTGCCCGTTATCCCCCTTACTATTTAACATTGCATTGGAGCCGTTAGCAATACGCTTTAGAGAAGCGTTATCCAGAATCCGGCTTGGTACACATTCCTTAAAAATCTTACTATATGCTGATGATGTTTTATTATTTCTGGCTAATATACAGCAATCTATAACAGTAGTGTTACAAATTCTGAAACTCTTCAGTTCTTTTTCCGGTTACAAGGTTAATCTAGAAAAGAGCGAATTACTATGTCTTAATAAAGCCTCGACTGTGATTCCCCAGTCTCCTTTCAAACAAGTTGAAGCAATTAAATACCTTGGTTTAGTCCTGCATAGAAACCCTAGTTTTTGGTACAAGGCTAATTTTGAGCCCTTATTTCAAAAGATTGGTGCAGATTTACAACTCTGGGCGGTATTCCCATTGTCTATGACAGCTCGCGTCAATTTAATTAAATCTATTATTTTTCCTCGCCTGTTATATCCATTACAGAATCTTCCTTTATTTATACTAAATAAGGACTTGAAACTAATTAATGCCTTAGTTTCTAAATTTATTTGGAACAATAAAAAACCGCGAATCGCTCTTGTGAGACTCATGCAAACTACGGGAGCAGCCGGGTTAGCGCTTCCTAACCTTAAAATCTATAATTTGGCCGCACTGGTTAAAATAGCAATAGATTGGCTTGCTGGTTCCAACATTGTATCATCTGCAGAGATAGAATCCTTTTTAATTAAACCATTTGCTCTGAAAGCGATTTTACACTCGCAAGTTCAGAAACTACCTCAGAATGTCAGTTGTCTTATCTCTATTAAGAACATAGTCTATGCATGGCAAAAATGTTGTTCACTTCTAGATTTAGATTATAAGTGCTCAGAATTTCTTCCTATTATTAGTAACCCCAGTTTTCTCCCTGGGTTATATCAAAAAGCTTTCAAAGACTTGGCGGATAAAGGACTACATTATATAAAACAACTTCTTGATGAGAATTATCAAGTAATCTCGGCGGAGGCTATGTTTAGTACGTATGCTATACCTAGATCTAATTTATTTGCATATTTCCAAATTCGCCATTTTATCCTAGATCAGAAATGGAAGAGTATTGCCGCAGCAGCCTGGGCTGATATTAAACTTTGTATTCATAAATTTACTGCAGGTGATGCATCTATTTCATTGATGTATGATATTATGCTAAATAAGCAGAGCCTGCTCATTAGGGATAATATTTGCAAATCGTGGCTACCAGTAATTCCGTTAATAGACCATCGAATGATCTCTCAGAGTTTCGATGCATTATATAAATGTAAAGTTCCAGCGACGTGGAAAGAATCACATATGAAGTTGATAATTTTTATGTCTCACCTTGGAAAATGTATAAGTTTTACCCTTCCTTGGTTAATCCGTGCCCGCGTTGTTTACATTACAAAGCAGATATACTTCATATGTTTTGGACATGTCCTAAAGTTAGACAATTATGGTTGAAAATTATTTACTGGTTTAACAAACTATACAAAGTTACAATTGCATTAGCCGCGGTGGATATTATTTTGTTATTTCCACGTAATGATGCTTTCAATAGTAATACTATAAATAGTTTAAATACAGTCATATTAACAGTTAGATACTGTATACTTAGAAATTGGAAAAGTAAATCCCTACCAGGATTAGCTATGGTGTTTAAAACACTTCAAGATCAAATTGTCTTTGAGTCATTTCATCTTTATGATGCTTCGGAGAATAGAATTAAAAAGTTCCTATGGAGATGGTCTCCAGTCATTTTAACTTACCCAGTTCCTAGTCAAAAATTGATTCTTGCCCCCTTTCTATCTTCAGTAAGCTATGCGGAATTGACTCTATTGAATGTTTTTCCACATAGTTGGATAAAACAGTCGTGAGGAGTGCGGCGGGGAGGAGGGGTGAGGGGAGGAGGGGAGGATTTATGTTCCCACTTTTTTTTTTTTTTTTTTTTTTTTACCTGTGTGTCTAGTTTTGTCTTGGTTTGTTAGTATCGTTTGGGGAATACTCCGGTTGTTTCATATATCTCCCAAGATGGAAGAAATATTCAGAGTACACACCATGTTTTATTTGTTTTCAGATTTATAATCTAAAATATGAAATCCATATGGGAGCTGTGATTTTATTATCAATATCATGACGGAAGCAGTGTCTCCTGGAGTTTTTTTTTTGTGTGTGGTTTATAGAGCTATACGGAACATATAAGCATTTAAAGATGTTTTTGAATATCTATTGTGAAATAACCAGTTAAGGGGGAAAAAAAAAAAGAAAGGAAAAAACGTCTTGTTCTTTTTTTGTTGTTGTTTTTTTTTTCAAGTCAACTATATGTTCCAGATATTAATTTCTTTTTGTATATAAGATTTTAGTTTGTTAGGTACAGATTGGTATCTATGTACTATAAACAACTATTGTGGTCAAAATCGCCATCTTTGCCCTGCGTGGCATATTTTATTTGAGATATGTTTTCTTTTGTTGTTTTTGTTTGTTGGCTTATTCAATAAAAAGATATAAAAAAAAAAAAAAAAAAGACTGTACCACAGATCAGGATCAGGGGAGATTGCAATACCCAGGTATCTAAAGGATCCAGAAACAATCCTAAATGGTATATTTACGGAGGGCACTTTGGGGTGTTTAATCCACATGAGTTCAGACTTAGTAGTATTCACCTTATATCCTGAAAAGGATCCGAATTGGTCTATGATTAAAAGAAGTTTTGGAATATTAATAGAGGTATTTCGAGTATAGATAAGGATATCAGCAGCATACAGAGCTATTTTCATTTCCTTCTTACCTATCTCAATACCTTCAAGATGATGTCTGACAAAAATAGGTTCAATGGAGAGGTTGAAGAGAAGAGGGGAAAGGAGACATCCCTGTCGAGTGCCTCTTCTAAGCAATATGTCTGAGGAAATCAGTCCATTAACTAACATCCTTGTAGAGGCTGAGTTATATAGATTGTTAATAAATTTTAAAAAACTGCCATTCAGACCAAAACGTTGAAGAGAGTAAAATAAATGATCATAGTGAACTGAGTCAAAGGCCTTTTCTGCGTCTATTGAGATAATTGCTAAGTCTGAAATATCCCCCCCCCCCCCCCCTCTTCGCTATCCAACGACTCCATAGTTTTGAAATAATCAATAGTAAGGAAGACTTCTCTTATTTTGGCTGATGAATTACGTTTGAACATAAATCCTGCCTGGTCCTTATGAATAATAGTAGGGAGGAGTGTTTGCAACCTGGATGCTAAAATGGCAGTGAGTATTTTGTAGTCTGCATTCAGCAAGGCTATGGGCCTATATGATTCCTTTTTTTCAGGATCTTTCCCTTGCTTTAAGATTAAAGTAGTGTAAGAGGCTGTAAAACTAGAAGTAGGCTGATTGCCCTTAAAGGGACAGTCAAGTATAAATTAAACTTTCATTATTCAGATAGGACTTTTAATTTTAATTGACTTTCCAATTTACTTTTATCATCAAATTTGCTTTTTTCTCTTGGTATTCTTAGTTTAAACTAAACATAGGTAGGCTCATATGCTAATTTCTAAGCCTTTGAGGGCTGCCTCTTATCACATGCTTTTTAAATCTCTTTTCAACACAAAGAGACAGAAAGTACACGTGGGCTATATAGATAACACTGTGTTCGGGCACAGAAAGTTATTTAAGATCTAGCACAATACAATGCTAAATTTAAGACAATAGATAATAAACAGTCACAGTCATGTGATCAGGGGGTTGGAAGAAGGTTCCTAGATACAAGGTAATCACAAAGGTAAAAAGTACATTAATATAACTGTGTTGGTTATGCAAAACTGGGGAATGAGTAATAAAGGGATTATCTATCTTTTAAAACAATAACAATTCTATGGTTGACTGTTTCTTTAATATAGATATCGTTATATAGTGAAGTTAAATGTGGGACAATTGCAGAGGACAGTATTTTATAAAATTCATTAGGAAGAGCATCTGGGCCTGAAGCTTTGTTCAGGGAAAGATCTTGGATGGCTCTGGAGACTTCAAGTTTAGAGATAGGAGAGTTAAGAGTTTCAATCATTCCTGTGTAAGGGTTGGATATGAGATTTTACTCCAAAAGTCTTCACGCTCCAAGAGATTTGAGTTTTTAAGGGAGTAAAGATCTTTGTAGTAATCTGAAAAAGTCTTTAAAAGCTCTTCTGATGTTGATAAAGTTTTACCTTCAACTGATAAGGAATGAATCAAAGAAAATCCTTTATCCCTCTTAGCTAGCCTTGCCAGAAGTTTTCCAGTCTTATTGCCATATCTAAATAATTTGGCCTGTAGCCACAAATCTTGCTGGGAATACCTCTGGAGAAGGAAAGAATCTCTTTCCTTTAACAATCGAATATATCTTGACCAGCTAGCCGGTGATTTCTCTATTAGATATTTGTTATAGGCATTAGATACTGACTTCGATATCTCCTTTTCTCTTAGTTTAGATTTCTTTGTCCTATTAATAGCATAAGCTAGTATCTCTCCCCTAAAAACAGTTTTCGCAGGTTCCCAAAATATAGCAGGACGATTGACGTAGTCATGATTAAACAAAGCATATTCTTCAGAACTTAGAAACCAACCAAGTTTTAAACTTAAAGTCTGTTGTCATATATATCGGAAAGAAAAACTGGGAGTTCCTAAGGACAGAATCATTAGACTGAAAGTCAAGGAAGATGGGAGCATGATCCGAAATACAGATAGGGAGAATCCCCAAAATAATTTTGGATTTACACAGCCTTTCATCTAAAAGAAGAATATAAATTCTTGAAAGTGTCTTGTGTGCCTTAGAAAGACATGTGTAGTCTCTAGTATCAGGATTCTGTGACCTCCAAAGGTCTCTAACTCTGAGATTCTGAAAAAGTCTATTGAATAATTTAGATTCAAGGTTGTCTCTTTTAGTTTTCGGACTAGAGGGATTTTTTTCTAAGTCTATCTAAGGGATATTGTGGTGCCATATTAAAATCCCCTCCTATTATGAGGTAGCCTTCCATATATGTCATGATATCAGCCTGAAGAGTTTCCCAGAAAAGAGGATTAAAGACATTAGGGGCGTAGATGTATATAGAGTGTATATAGTACCTTCTTTAGCCTAATCTTTACCATCAGAAACCTCCCCTCTGAGTCTGTTTTGGTATGGAGAACTTGATAGTTTAGTTTTTTCACTAGTAAAATTGCAACCCCACCTTTCCGCTGTTTACTAGGGGACGAAATAACTTCCTTCACCCATGAGGATTTGAGTTTTAAATGGGTTTCCTGCAGGAAAACAATATTGGTATTCATTTTTTTTAAATGTGATATTATTGTTTTTCGCTTAATAGGAGATGTGATACCCCCAATATTCCAGGAGGTCAACATAAATTTACCTAATGAGTCTGCCATTTAGGAGAAAAGAAAGAGAAGAGGGTAGAAGTAGAAGAAAGAAATAAATAAAGAAAGAAAGAAAGAAAGAGAAAGGGGGTGCCTAAGACAGTTATGGAAGCCGACCAGGGGCGCGAAAGAGAAAAAAAAGACTTTGACCAACGATGGGAGAAACCCCCGCGGATCTCGGAAGATACAACCAATGGACTAGCACTAATCATAACAGTAAAAGATTTAAATCAGTTTTTCAGAAGAAATAACCTAATAGTGCAGGTTATTTTACCAGCAGAACCTGATCAACAGACTAGTTACAGGGTAATAAAACTTGTTATCTGAGACCCATAAGCAGTTAGGGATTAAGACTGAAAAAAAAACACTCTTTTTTTGGAGAACCCCCTGAGTCAGGTGTAATAGAAAGATAAAGAGTTACACCAATAAAAAGGAGAAGTTTGTCTAGAAATCTAGACTTTACACCTGTATTTGGAGATATACATATCAAACAATCTATTCTCTTAACTATCATACCTCCCAATTCATAATTTCTAGCAATTATTTAAATAGGAAAATTGATATCTCTATCCACAGAATGTCTAGATTTTGGGTGAACAGCGGGAATTATTATAACTAACATCTGCCATATTACTTAACACACTTATTGCATTGATAACTTTAAAAAAAAAAGAGAGAGAAATATGCTATGTACAATGACTTTTGCTCATGATGAATTTCTTGGAAAAAAAAAAAAAAGGATGACATAGTGAACTGTTGGGGCGTCAGGGTGATCCAGGAGTACTTGTCTTGGTGAAAAAGGGATCTGCAGGAGGGGGATTTCGTCCTGAGAAATAGCTAGCTTCTAAGATCCCCCAACACCTTCCATAGGATTCTTGAAGCTGCCCAATAATGCGTACCTTAGTCCTCAGAGAGAGTCAGGGAGACATAATCTGACAAACCATGGCCCAGACGCAATAGGAAGAAAGTGACAGAATCTTGTACAGCAGCTTGGGATCCCCTTTCAGGTCAAGAAAAGCGGGCCGAAGTAGCCTCAGCGAAATCCAGCGGTTTAAGGCAAAAGAACCACCACCGGAACCAGACCAAATTGCCTGCCCCCAGAGAGGGATACTGTAACGGTTGTCCGTGGGAGAAAAAGGAAGACCGCATTAACACTGGGCTAGCTATAGCAGCCTGTCCGGAGCCCTAAGCCATATCAGGGCACATCTGATAGAAAGTACGGCTGGAGCCGGTCACAGTCAAACTCGGTCCGAGCACAGGAGCTCTAGGTATCCAGCTGCAGAACCTCTCAGATCCAGAGCAGTCTCAGGCATCCGACGCCCAGTGGAACCGATTACAACCAACCCAGCAGGAACACCACCCCCTTGCGCAGCATCGGTGGGAGGGGGGGAGGTCAGCCACACAGGACTCCGGGATCTCCCCGGGAGAGAGGCACACGCCTAGGTACAGGTTGTGGAGCAGACACCGGGATAGGCTGTAGGCGCTTCAAGACTGGACCACTTCAGATGCACTTCCTCCGCCTCGCAGAATATCCAACGTAGCGGGAGTCAGCCGTGCGACCAGGACCCTCCGATGTGGCAGGTGCATAGTCAGAGGCGGATAGTGGGGTATACACAATCACCAGACTGAGACATCCAGCATACACTCTGCCGCCCCTCACGCAGCACCCGCAGGAGGGGGGAACAACCGCTCTTGAGTCTTTCTGGAGAGCAGATATGCAGCTGGGGGCTAATAGTGGAATGGGGGGGCAGGCTGCAGCCTGCTCAGACAGATTGGTCCAGTTGAATTGTACTCTGCCCCCCTCACGATGCACCCCTGCGAGGGGGAGGAATATCAAGTGTTAAGGTAGGTGGTAAGGCTCCACTTAGACAAGCTGATAAATGAGGAGAGGGTAGAAAACAGTCTGTCTTCCAAGTTGCTGCAGGGTGCAGCTCAGTGCGATGGATTAGCAGTGTAGGAGTGCCGGTAGTAGTGTAGAGAGAGCTATGAAAGCCGTCCCAGGTCCTGGGTTAGTGGGTTTAGCACGAGAGTTCTCTGACAGTGGCTCAAACAGGGAAGCACAGAGCGAGCGTACACGTGACCTTACGCTATCGCTCCTCCCCTGGCTGAGCATATCTAATGAACCAATCACAAGAAGCACCGACTAGGAGCTAGCTGAGCATATCGAATGAACCAATCACAATAAGCATCTACTAGGAGCTAGCTGAGCATATCTAATGAACCAAAAACAAGAGGCATCTACTAGGAGCTAGCTGAGCATATCTAATGAACCAATCACAAGAGGCACCTACTAGGAGCTAGCTGAGCATATCTAATGAACCAATCACAAGAGGCATCTACTAGGAGCTAGCTGAGCATATCTAATGAACCAATAACAATAAGCATCTACTGGGAGCTAGCTGAGCATATTGAATGAACCAATGACAAGAAGCATCTACTAGGAGCTAGCTGAGCATATCTAATGAACCAATGACAAGAAGCACCTACTAGGAGCTAGCTGAGCATATCGAATTAACCAATCACAATAAGCATCTACTAGGAGCTAGCTGAGCATATCTAATGAACCAAAAACAAGAGGCATCTACTAGGAGCTAGCTGAGCATATCTAATGAACCAATAACAAGAGGCACCTACTAGGAGCTAGCTGAGCATATCTAATGAACCAATCACGAGGCACCTACTAGGAGCTAGCTGAGCATATCTAATGAACCAATAACAATAAGCATCTACTGGGAGCTAGCTGAGCATATTGAATGAACCAATGACAAGAAGCATCTACTAGGAGCTAGCTGAGCATATCTAATGAACCAATGACAAGAAGCACCTACTAGGAGCTAGCTGAGCATATCGAATTAACCAATCACAATAAGCATCTACTAGGAGCTAGCTGAGCATATCTAATGAACCAAAAACAAGAGGCATCTACTAGGAGCTAGCTGAGCATATCTAATGAACCAATAACAAGAGGCACCTACTAGGAGCTAGCTGAGCATATCTAATGAACCAATCACGAGGCACCTACTAGGAGCTAGCTGAGCATATCTAATGAACCAATCACAAGAGGCATCTACTAGGAGCTAGCTGAGCATATCTAATGAACCAATCACAAGAGGCACCTACTAGGAGCTAGCTGAGCATATCTAATGAACCAATCACAAGAGGCATCTACTAGGAGCTAGCTGAGCATATCTAATGAACCAATGACAAGAAGCACCTACTAGGAGCTAGCTGAGCATATCTAATGAACCAATGACAAGAAGCACCTACTAGGAGCTAGCTGTACATATCTAATGAACCAATCACAAGAGGCACCTACTAGGAGCTAGCTGAGCATATCTAATGAACCAATCACAAGAGGCATCTACTAGGAGCTAGCTGTACATATCTAATGAACCAATCACAAGAGGCACCTACTAGGAGCTAGCTAAGCATATCTAATGAACCGAGCACAAGAGGCACCTACTAGGAGCTAGCTGAGCATATCTAATGAACCAAACACAAGAGGCACCTACTAGGAGCTAGCTGAGCATATCTAATGAACCAAAAACAAGAGACATCTACTAGAAGCTAGCTGAGCATATCTAATGAACCAATCACAAGAATCACCTACTAGGAGCTAGTTGAGCATATCTAATGAACCAATGACAAGAAGCATCTACTAGGAGCTAGCTGAGCATATCTAATGAACCAATGACAAGAAGCACCTACTAGGAGCTAGCTGTACATATCTAATGAACCAATCACAAGAGGCATCTACTAGGAGCTAGCTGAGCATATCTAATGAACCAAAAACAAGAGGCATCTACTAGAAGCTAGCTGAGCATATCTAATGAACCAATTACAAGAGTCACCTACTAGGAGCTGGTTGAGCATATCTAATGAACCAATGACAAGAAGCATCTACTAGGAGCTAGCTGAGCATATCTAATGAACCAATGACAAGAAGCACCTACTAGAAGCTAGCTGTACATATCTAATGAACCAATCATAAGAGGCACCTACTAGGAGCTAGCTGAGCATATCTAATGAACCAATCACAAGAGGCATCTACTAGGAGCTAGCTGTACATATCTAATGAACCATTTACAAGAGGCACCTACTAGGAGCTAGCTGAGCATATCTAATGAACCAATCAAAAGAGGCACCTACTAGGAGCTAGCTAAGCATATCTAATGAACCAATCACAAGAGGCACCTACTAGGAGCTAGCTGAGCATATCTAATAAACCAATCACAAGAGGCATCTACTAGGAGCTAGCTGTACATATCTAATGAACCAATCACAAGAGGCACCTACTAGGAGCCAGCTGAGCATATCTAATGAACCAATCACAAGAGGCACCTACTATGAGCTATCTAAGCATATCTAATGTACCAATCACAAGAGGCACCTACTAGGAGCTAGCTGAGCATATCTAATGAACCAATCACAAAAGGCACCTACTAGGAGCTAGCTGAGCATATCTAATGAACCAATCACAAGAGGCACCTACTAGGAGCTAGCTGAGCATATCGAATGCACCAATTACAAGAGGCATCTACTAGGAGCTAGCTGTACATATCTAATGAACCAATCACAAGAGGCACCTACTAGGAGCCAGCTGAGCATATCTAATGAACCAATCACAAGAGGCATCTACTAGGAGATAGCTGAGCATATCAAATGAACCAATCACAATAAGCATCTACTAGGAGCTAGCTGAGCATATCTAATGAACCAAAACCAAGAGGCATCTACTAAGAGCTTGCTGAGCATATATAATGAACCAATTACAAAAGGCATCTACTAGGAGCTAGCTGAGCATATCGAATGAACCAATGACAAGAAGCACCTACTAGGAGCTAGCTGTACATATCTAATGAACCAATCACAAGAGGCATCTACTAGGAGCTAGCTGAACATATATAATGAACCAATCACAAGGGGCATCTACTAGGAGCTAGCTGTACATATCTAATGAACCAATCACAACAGGCATCTACTAGGAGCTAGCTGAGCATATCTAATGAACCAATGACAAGAGGCATCTACTAGGAGCTAGCTATACATATCTAATGAACCAATCACAAGAGGCATCTACTAGTAGCTAGCTGAGCATATCTAATGAACCAATCACAAGAAGCATCTACTAGGAGCTAGCTATACATATCTAATGAACCAAGCACAAGAGGCATCTACTAGGAGCTAGCTGAGCATATCTAATGAACCAATGACAAGAAGCACCTACTAGGAGATAGCTGAGCATATCGAATGAACCAATCACAATAAGCATCTACTAGGAGCTAGCTGAGCATATCTAATGAACCAAAACCAAGAGGCATCTACTAAGAGCTTGCTGAGCATATATAATGAACCAATTACAAAAGGCATCTACTAGGAGCTAGCTGAGCATATCGAATGAACCAATGACAAGAAGCACCTACTAGGAGCTAGCTGTACATATCTAATGAACCAATCACAAGAGGCATCTACTAGGAGCTGGCTGAACATATCTAATGAACCAATCACAAGGGGCATCTACTAGGAGCTAGCTGTACATATCTAATGAACCAATCACAACAGGCATCTACTAGGAGCTAGCTGAGCATATCTAATGAACCAATGACAAGAGGCATCTACTAGAGCTAGCTATACATATCTAATGAACCAATCACAAGAGGCATCTACTAGTAGCTAGCTGAGCATATCTAATGAACCAATCACAAGAAGCATCTACTAGGAGCTAGCTATACATATCTAATGAACCAATCACAAGAGGCATCTACTAGGAGCTAGCTGAGCATATCTAATGAACCAATGACAAGAAGCATCTACTAGGAGCTAGCTGTACATATCTAATGAACCAATCACAAGATGCATCTACTAGGAGCTAGCTGTACATATCTAATGAACCAATCTCTGTCTTATTCATAAAAGTTGAATTTTGACTTTACTGTCCGTTTAAGAGAATAAACGTATGCTTGAGCTTTACGGCAGCTGTTACTAAGCAGGATTTTGCTTTTTTTAGTGCTAAGATCAGCACTACAGGACCAATTCTGTAAAAGCTCTCTGGTCTGGTGAGATTCTATAATCTGCCTGTTGAATCGAGCGGTTCTGGTGTATCGGGTGATACTGGTGAATCGGGCAGTACTGGTGAATTGGGAGGCATTGGTGAAACGGGTGGTACTGGTGAATCAGGCGGTACTGGTTATTTGGGCGGTACTGGTGAATCGGGCGGTACTGGTGTATTGGGCGATACTGGTGAATTGGGTGGTACTGGTGTATTGGGCGATACTGGTGAATCGGTCAGTACTGGTGAATCGGGATGTATTGGTGAATCGGGCAGTACTGGTGAACCAGGCGGTACTGGTGAATCAGACGGTACTGGTGAATCAGGTGGTACTGGTGTATCGGGCGATACTGGTGAATTGGGTGGTACTGGTGAATTGGGCGGTACTGGTGAATTGGGCGGTACTAGTGAATCGGGCGGTACTGGTGAATGGGGCGATACTGGTGAATCTGGCAGTACTGGTGAATGGGACGGTACTGGTGTATCGGACGGTACTGGTGAATCAGGAGGTACTGGTGAATCGGGCGGTACTGGTGTATCGGGCGATACTGGTGAATCGGGCGGTACCGGTGAATCCTACGGTACTGGTGTATCGGGCGATACTGGAGAATCGAGTGGAACTGGTGAATTGGGCGGTTCTGGTGAATCAGGTATTACTGGTGTATCGGGCGATACTGGTGAATCGGGTGTTACTGGTGTATCGGGCGTTACTGGTGAATCGGGCGGTACTGGTGAATCGGGCAATACTGGTGAATCGAGTGGAACTGGTGAATCCGGCGGTACTGGTGAATCGGGCGTTCCTGGTGTATCGGGCGATACTGGTGAATCGGGCGTTACTGGTGTATCAGGCGGTACTGGTGAATCGGGCGTTACTGGTGTATCGGGGGGGTACTGGTGAATCAGGCGTTACTGGTGTATCGGGTGGTACTGGTGAATTGGGCGTTACTGGTGTATCGGGCGATACAGGTGTATCGGGCGATACTGGTGAATCAAGTAGTACTGGTGAATCGGGCGTTCCTGGTGTATCGGGCGATACTGGTGAATCGGGCGTTACTGGTGTATCAGGCGGTACTGGTGAATCGGGCGTTACTGGTGTATCGGGGGGGTACTGGTGAATCAGGCGTTACTGGTGTATCGGGTGGTACTGGTGAATTGGGCGTTACTGGTGTATCAGGTGATACTGGTGAATCGGGCGTTACTGGTGTATCAGGTGATACTGGTGAATCGGGCGTTACTGGTGTATCGGGCGATACTGGTGAATCAAGTAGTACTGGTGAATCGGGCGGTACTGGTGAATCAGGCAGTACTGGTGAATCGGGTGGTACTGGTGAATCGGGCGGTACTGATGAATCGGACAGTACTGGTGAATTGGGCGATACTGGTGTATCAGGTGATACTGGTGAATCGGGCGTTACTGGTGTATCAGGTGATACTGGTGAATCGGGCGTTACTGGTGTATCGGGCGATACTGGTGAATCAAGTAGTACTGGTGAATCGGGCGGTACTGGTGAATCAGGCAAGTATGGTGAAATCGGGTTGTGGTACTGGTGAATCGGGCGGTACTGATGAATCGGACAGTACTGGTGTATTGGGCGATACTGGTGAATCGGGTGGTACTAGTGTTTCGAGTGATACTGTGACTCGGTGGTGGTATGGTGTATGGGCGATACTGGTGAATCAAGTAGTACTGGTGAATCGGGCGGTACTGGTGAATCAGGCGGTACTGTTGAATCGGGTGGTACTGGTGAATCGGGTGGTACTGGTGAATCGGGCGGTACTGGTGAATCGGGCGGTACTGATGAATCGGACAGTACTGGTGAATTGGGCAATACTGGTGTATCAGGGGGGTACTGGTGTATTGGGCGATACTGGTGAATCGGGCGGTACTGATGAATCGGACAGTACTGGTGAATTGGGCGATACTGGTGTATCAGGCGAAACTTGTGAATTGTCGTACTGGTGAATCAGGGGGGTACTGGTGTATTGGGCGATACTGGTGAATCCGCGGTACTGGTGAATCCGGTGGTACTGGTGTATCGGGCGATACTGGTGAATCGGGTGATACTGGGGAATCGGGCGTACTGGTGTATTGGGCGATAATAGTGAATTGGGCGGTATTGGTGTATCAGGCGTTACTGGTGTATCGGGCAGTACTGGTGAATTGGGCAATACTGGTACTGGATTTCACCCAAATGCTGGTTTGTTAAGTAAGCACTTTGCACTGTGTAAAGAGTGTATCTACTAATCAGTAAAAAACATGTTCCCCTTTGTGCTAAAGCGGCATTTGTATACAGGTATGCTGGGTCACAATCAGCTATTTACATTGTTTCTGGGCAGCACTTGTTACTTTATCAGCTTTGTGAAAAAATGGCCCTGTACACAGGGCTGGATTTACAGCCAAGGTGCCTGTAAGCACCAAAATCTGAAGGGTTCCCAGTGCTCCCTGCTTAGCACTGTGCAGGCAACCTTCACTAAGGTGGGCGCCATCAGTAAAATAACAGCACCTCGCATCTGCAGTGGCCATCTTTGTTAAGGCCTCCTCAAGCATTGCGCATGCGTGGGGGGAATCCGAATGACACGCATGTGTAATACTCGTGGCAATCCTAACAAAGATGGCTGCAGCACATGCGCAGTGCTGTTTATTCACTGCCGGTGATCATCTTAGTTAATAGTTCACCTAAAAATGTTCTCCCAATTAAATTGTTCCCAATGAGCCATTTTACCTGCTGGAGCGTATTAAATTGTTTACAAGGTAGCTCCTTTACCCCTATTTTGGCCTTTGAAATAGCTGATTTAGCCTGTGGTTTCCCCACCTATACTGAAAGTTCTGATACTGGAGTCTAAGCTATTGATAAACACAGCAAGCAGAAGAAATGACACTCACAGTGGGGTTCAGGATAGTTAAGTAATAAAATTAGAATTTTCCATTGTTCTCTCTATATATTGAGCAAGTGTGTGTACACAAAGTGATAACATAATGAGATCTGATATTACCTGAAGCTCAACCCATTGTAATAGGCTGTGGTTTAAAACACAAAACCAGCTACTTCATATACACAAAAAAACCTGAAAATGCCATTTCTCATACATTTTATACTCTGCAGCTGGTTTAACAAGTCAGTGAAAATACATTCATATAAAAACAATTTTACAGTGTACTGTCCCTGTTAATCAACAGTTAACCAGCATTTATAATAGGCAGAGACAGGCGCCCCTCTATGGAGGACATCTGTAAACACATGCTAACTCTGCCTTATTCTAAATCCGGCCCTGCGTATACTTTACATGTGCCTGTCCTGTTTTTCTGATCACCACAATCCTAAAGTTCAGTACTTAACAACTTATCAAATTCAACTACTAAAAAGGGCTTGAAACACCACCAGACAACACTTTTCCACTTATTGCCGAGTTTTTGATGTAACATTAGTTTTGTGCATGTTCAACACTCTGCGATTAAACTCCTGCCATATTGGATTACATTAGGGAGAAATCTTACCAAACATATAAAAAACTGCTTTTTCAATCAATTAATAATAGTAAAAGGCATTTTTACATCAATAAAAATGTCACACGTGCCCACTATAAAATATCCCTTATGGAGACATTCACATATCTCCATGGTTTTGAAGTACAACAGATTAATTGCACGCATGTTACTACACACTATTAAAGGGGCATGAAACCCAAAACAATATTTCATGATTCAGATATATTAGAAAGATAAACAACTTTACAATTAACTTTTGTTATCAAATTGACTTAATTCTTTTGGTATCCTTCATTGAAGAATATTGAAAAAAATGTTGTGTTTCATGGCCCTTATTAACTGGATCAGTTAAAGCATCAGTACATACAGCAGATTTGCATAATAAATGCACAATAAAGACAATGCAATAGCACTTAGGGGACGAATTTCCAAGCTCCTAATGGAGCATGATGGCCCTGTTTTCCGTCGCGAGCCTTCAGGCAGTTATGAAGCAACAGGTCTAAAGACTGCCGCTCACATAACTTGTCCGCTTGCTCGGATAAGGACGCGCGGACAATCAATCCGCCCGATCCTTTAAGTTCGGGCTGATTGACACCACCTGCTAGCGGCGATTGGACGTGAATCTGCAGGAGGCGGCATTGCACAAGCAGTTCACAAGAACTGCTTGTGCAATGATAAATGCCGACAGCGTATGCTGTCTGCATTTATTGATGTGCGGCGGACATTATACGCTACATCGTATCATGTCCGCTCGCACTTACATACATCGGCGCCTTTGAGCAGTAGATTTGTTTCTGACAATTTTCTAAATTTTGTCTATTTCTACTCCCCCTGTATCATGTGACAGCCATCAGCCAATCACAACATGCATATACATATATGCTGTTAATTCTTGGACATGCCTCAGTAGGAGCTGGTGACTCAAAAAGTGTAAATATAAAAATAATGTGCACATTTTGTTAATAGAAGTAAATTGGAAAGTTATTTAAAATTGCTGCTATATCTGAATCATGAAAGTTTAATTTTCACTTGAGTGTCCCTTTAATATACAGACCCTTCAATCGCTGATGTAATTGATAAACCGACTGCCATTTTGTTTCTCTTTTATTATGTGTTTTTTGTTGTTGTTTTTTAAATTAAGATATTGTGAGTTTAACAAGGCAAATAACAATTTTGTGTTGTTTTTAGGAGATAAATTTGTGATTGAGGATTATTATAAGCAGAAGCTTTTTGGGATTAGGATCACTGCAACAACACACAAAATCGTTTGACAGTCAGAATCAGCAATCATAAGATGGTGATCAACCTTCTATTTACAAGAGGGAATCTGATTGATTTAAAAACAGAACATTTTATTTCACATTTGAATGTCCCTTTAACTCAAGCATCTACTAAATTACGCTCCATCCCAGCACATCATGTGGAAACAAGGTATTGTATTATGCTGCCACCTTGTGGTGAATTGTCTGAACAACAGGTCAGGAACTATACATTCTACAAAAAAAAGGGAGATGGTAATATAAAAAGATAAATTATATGTACAAAAATAAACTCCACAATATACTTTCATTATTTATTTGGTCCCCTTTTCCTGTTTTTCCATTCTGAAATTGTGAACATTTCAGTTCCTGTTAGAAATGGAAGAGCAGAACACAATTGGCTGCACACTCTAGTGACCTATTTATAACTGTCCCTAACTGGACACAGCAGAGAAAGTAACCTAAGTTACAACATGGCAGCTCCCATTGTTTTATAGATACTAAAATTTTGCATTTATTTTGTCACTATTTAAACTAATGAAACTTTAAAAAAAATATATATACATGTTATTCACAGACTAATCTTTTCTGTAAATGCATCATTCCATCTAGCATTTATTTAGTTATTAATGTCCCTTTAAAGTGAAAAGAAAAACAGTGCACAAATATATAAATAAGGATATAGCCCTATAAAGAGATATGCAAGTTATTGGATTCTCTTAAGCAGGCTTCCAGGTAACCTCAAAGAGAAAGTAAGTCATATAGTGAAGTTCAGTGGTAAAACAAACTGTTACACTTATGTATCCCACTCCACCAATGACAAATACCAGGAGACACCAGGATCCTAAACTGTAACTTTTATCAAATGACCATAAAAAGGACAGCAGTGCACATAGGCATTAAATAGACCAGTAACACAAGGATCTACAGCTCTAAGAGCACAGTATAACATTCAGCATTCTCTGCAGATTTTGGATCTTTTTAGTCGCTCAAATTAACCCACCTTCTGTGAAGTGTCCGTACAGGTAAAAATCTCTGACATATGTTTCTCCGCAAGGGCTTTTTCAAGGAGTGCTATGTATTCTGCTATAATTAAAGGGACATAAAATCACATTCTAATACATGAATAGTACATAGGAATGTATAGTCAAAAAAATGTTGATATGGAGATAAATTATACAAATTCTTTGGAGCTTTAATTTCGTTTTGTAATGTAGTTGTTCCTTCCTCAAATCCGAAAAGCTCGACATGAAACCCAAAATTTTTATTTCATAATTCAGATAGAACATACAATGTTAAACAACTTTCCAATTTACTTCGCTTATCTAATATGCTTAGTTCACTTGATATCCTTTGTTGAAAAGCATGCCTAGGTAGGTTCAGGAGATGGGAGATACCTGCTGATTGGTGGCTGCACATATATGCCTCTTTTCATTGGCTTATCGATGTGCTCAGCTAGCTCCCAGTAGTGCATTGCTTCAATAATGGATACCAAGAGAATGAAATAAATTAGGTAATGGAAGTAAATTGGAAAAGTATTTAATCTTAATCTTGAAAAATTGGGGTTTCATTCTTTGAGGGATATTGTACTACTGATAATAGTAGTTTGCACTCCTGAGCTTGAGCGTTAACTCCACTAGAAGTAAGCTTTTTGCATATATCTGGTAGCTCTCATATTACAAAGTGAAAGTAAAAGAATTTGCACCAGCACTAAGCCAAGGCGTGCAAAAAGCCAAACTATTGTGATGGCTATTTATTCTTTAATACACACATATATATATTTTTAATATACAGAACATTCCCCTATGTGAAGAACATTGGAATGGGACATATTTACATTAAATACATAGTTAAAACCTTTATTAAATATGAATATTGCATATATGTGATTTTATTTTTTTAACTACAAAGGGCTCCAATGCACATATATATATATATATATATATATATATATATATATAATATATATATATATATATGTGTGTCTATATATATGTGTGTGTGTATATGTGTTTATATGTGTGTATATGTCTGTAAATACATATATAACCATATAAATACATAAGTACAGACATATATCACATATAAACACATATACACACACACACACACACACACATATATATATATATGTATATATATATATGTGTGTGTGTGTGTGTGTATATGTGTTTATATGTGTGTATATGTCTGTAAATACATATATAACCATATAAATACATAAGTACAGACATATATCACATATACATACATTTACATATTTAGACATGTATTAATGTATCTCTATGTTAAAGTCATTTGCCTGCCTTTTTTTTCTAAAACCTGAGACCTCGTATCTTTAACTTTTTAATGCAATTTTTTTAAAATTAATTTTTATCAGACAGTTAGTAAATGTACATTTAAGTTTATTTTTGATGTGCTTTGTGCAACTTTTTAGTCAAGCGTAACAGTCAACCAGAGCTCTGAAGTTGCTCTAACCCGACATACATTAAATGCAATCACGCACAAGCGAACACGTTTACTTTCAACTTGTAATACGTGCACTACTTCCGTTGTGCTCAAAGAGCCGTGGTAAACCCCTTTTCAATTACACAAAGCTGTTAGCGCGACACGTCTAATCTAGCCCTTAGTGCATTAGCACTTCATATTAAAACTTTGCTTTTAGAGAACACATATAATTGCGACCAGCTAAGGCCTTGAGAATAAGATATGGTTTACAGTCCTGCACCGTGCAGACAGAGAGGAACGCCAGCTGAAAGTTTGGTTCGTTATTGCTTTTGGGTATCATCACAGCGTTGAACTTGGACTGTTCCTGTTGTAATGAGACTTGGCTGAAGATCTTCTATAAAGTGTTTGTCATCTGGTGAGATGGAGGTCCTGTGTGTGATGACTGTTATCTTCTTCACTGTCAGTGACTGTATGTCACCTTTAGCACTTAACAAGCCATTAACAATTGAAGCTAAGTATTGCCTAATGCAGTGATTTTCAACCTTTTTTTTTGCTGTGGCACACTTTTTTACATTAAAAATTCCTGCGGCACACCACCATCCCAAAATTTTACAAAATCACACATTGCAGCCTAATACAGCATACTTCATATACACAAAAAAAAAAAACTGAAAATGCCATTTCTCATACATTTTATACTCTGCAGCTGGTTTAACAAGTCATTGAAAATACATTCATATAAAAACAATTTTACAGTGTACTGTCCCTGTTAATCAACAGTTAACCAGCATTTATAATAGGCAGAGACAGACGCCCCTCTATGGAGGACATCTGTAAACACATGCTAACTCTGCCTTATTCTAAATCCGGCCCTGCGTATACTTTACTGGTCCAGTCTTGAGAAAGGTTCTTTGTGAACCGAAACGCGTTGGCTACTGGTATTACGGCTCAGGATCTCTTTGGTGAGTTTATTACCTTTATCCTTATCTTTTAGTAGCTTTATTGCACTGTGTTTGCTTTTTTTACCAATTTATAGGTTCAAGATGACACCACTGGAGTTTTTACACACATCTTAAGAAGAGGACCCACATTTAGGAATCCTATAACCACACCTATTTGGATATAATTTGAGTTATCACAGTTCTTTTGGGAACATTTGTTTTATGTTTTAAGGATGCATTTGACATTCACTAAGGCATATTTTTGATATATTTTTTTGGTGTACACCTCACTCATTTTTATTTTTATTTTTGAATTTGAGGACTATTTCCACTTTTTACACAGTTGTGATATCACAAGTTGTTTTTTTGGCTTTTTGATTTGGAAGGCAATTAATCTAATCTATTTTTTCACACTTCATCATATTTTTGAGTGGTTCACTGAGTTTGAACACACCAGCATTGGGTTATTATACTAGTCGGTATACCATAGGATCACACGACTATTCTTTGGACTTTTAAGACTTCAATTTTATTTTTAGAACTGAACCCCCCTTTTTTTATGTGCACATAATGGTACCATTAGATCTTGCTTTATAAGATCTTGTTTTTAAGGTTTTCTAACAATTGCCATTTATGTATTTTATGTATGCTGATATTGTTCAAGATTTTTAACCATTCATGTATATTAAATGTCATTAGCTAATCATATAGGAGTGTTTGATCTATTATAAATTCTTTTTTTCCATACATTGTATTATTAATGTGTTTAGGCCTATCAGTTATTTGTATTACTATTATATACACCACCTATAGGCTATATAACCAATCATGGACACCATCTTCAGCCACAAACCCTTCCTCTAGGGCTTTGTAGCGCTGTACTCACCAAGCACTTTAATCTACTGTCATTTTGGGATCTGGTTGGGATATCCCGCAACTAGAGTATAGCTTGTATGGTTGACATCTTGGCGCTGCAAGATATATATTCATATTATGAGGATTATTATAAGCAGAAGCTTTTTGGGATTAGGATCACTGCAACAACATATATGTGATTTTATTTTTTTAACTACAAAGGGCTGAAGATCTTCTATAAAGTGTTTGTCATCTGGTGAGATGGAGGTCCTGTGTGTGATGACTGTTATCTTCTTCACTGTCAGTGACTGTATGTCACCTTTAGCACTTAACAAGCCATTAACAAGTATTGCCTAATGCAGTGATTTTCAACCTTTTTTTTTTTGCTGTGGCACACTTTTTTACATTAAAAATTCCTGCGGCACACCACCATCCCAAAATTTTACAAAATCACACATTGCAGCCTAATACAGCATATATATATATATATATATATATATATATATATATATATATATATATATATATATATATATATATATATATATACAGTATATATATATATATATATACAGTATATATATATATATATATATATATACATATATATATACACACACACACACACACTGTATTATGCTGTCATGCCATGCCTTCTACAAACTATACATGACATATTGACATTCATTCACAAACAATCATAATAATTGTCTGTGAATGAATGTCAATATGTTATGGTTGTAAATGATGCCTGATGAGCCTCTCACATACCTCCCAATATTTAAACATTTGAAAGCAGGACACCCCTGCACTGGGAAAAGTGTTATCTGTGGAGCACAAGATTATATGTGGAGCACCTCCCTCTTCCTCTCCAGTGAGTCTCCAGTCCTCTGGTCATGTTCCTTGTGCTGAGAAGGAACGTGAGTGATATGACCTGGCTGGAACTGTTCTGGAGGAGGAGCAAAGCTGTGCCAGCATGCATGGGGGATTGAAGTGTTGCGTGGTGCTGAGTGTAGAGCCGGCACTAGGCACGTGTTGTGGTGGGTGGGGGTTCCTTCCAAGTGTGAACACGGGTCGGGGAGCCGAGCTGTCGCTGCGCAGTTACCCTCAGTCATCATCTCACTCAAAATAAAAAAACGGCCCAGAATAAAAAACAAGCAAAATTTAAAAAATATGTCACACTGTTGTCAGTCTGCCGCGGCACACCTGAGGATCTCTCACGGCACACTAGTCTGCCGCGGCACACCTGAGGATCTCTCACGGCACACTAGTCTGCCGCGGCACACCTGAGGATCTCCCACGGCACACTAGTGTGCCGCGGCACACTGGTTGAAAAACACTGGCCTAATGTATAATCATTGCTTTGCTTATAAAAGTGATTTATTTCGCACATTTCCTGTGTTCTCCCTTTATTCAGTACTAATAATTAGCACTCTCCCTGGTGCAAACACCCAGATTGTTCCATGGAGCAATATTTGTAATCTGCACTGGTAATGAATACACTGAAAGCAGGGCACTTTATCTCAGGGATCGTACTCTTGAACATATACGTGATATTGAACATGAGGAAAGAACATCGAGCATAGCTCAAGATTTAAAAAAATACCATAACTCTTCTCCTAGAACTTCCAGTATTGTAGGCATTGAAAAGGGTAAACTTGGTATTAGGGGTGGGAATCTCGACAAAGTCTTGTTACAACATGAGAGTCGCTGGATTTATAATCTAGAGACCCTTTCCCCTGGTGGCCTGAATGAGGAGTTAATTTATTCCCCATTTTAGGTTAGCCTTTACATAATTGTTGTTATGCATTTGTATGAATATTACACTTTTTCTATTCCCTTGAATAATACATATACTACATCTGACCCATATAAAAATGCCTATTTGTATGTCCTGGTGCTTGCTCAATTGTGGCCAAAATGTTTTTATATAATATTGAGTAAGTGGAGGCTATGGTATAGATTTTTAGCAACAATGCAGTAAATACTATGTCAATAACTGGATGCAACATTTTGGTTAGTAGTTGCAACATTGTGACAATTCTGTTCTTTTGTATGTAGATTTGAACACACATATTTAGTTAAACATAATAATTATCACTATTATGTTTGTTTTTGACAAGTATAGAATTATTAGATAATAATAATCAGCATATTTGTTATTATACATTCTATACAGAACTTTTAATCACAGAGTGGATTCTCCGGGGATAGCATTAAAGTTTTGCTATTTAAGGAAGAAAGGAATGAGCCAATGAATACGCCCTGACAAAGCCGTACAGGTGAAATGATCGTAGGCTTTTGGATACTCCCACATGTCCTAACCATTGGCTGGGTATACAAGACCACGCAAGAAAAAAGCAACTGTGTGTTTTTGGAGCATCTACCACTCACTGACATGCTGACGGCTTTCTGGATACTACGCTACCAGGTAACCTCATTAAATGCCACATAATAACCCGGAGGACTCATCCAGTAGGGCAAATCGGAAGCTCTCCAACCTCTCAGCTATCCCAGGAGGCTAGGCAGTTTATCCCGCTACTGAGATAGCATAAGTTTAGAGGCACCCACATAATCGAGTATCTCACGGAGCTAGGCAGGAGGTTTGAATAGCATGGTTTTCCTGTTAGCCGTTCAGTTTAAGTTGATAAGCTCCTTCACAGCATAACATCAAGCAGACTGCACCGGACTTCCTAGCTTGCATGATCAACGGAGGAACCTTTTACATCAGTTCATCAAGTGAATTTACAGGAACTTTGTAGCAAGTATCGCTATGAGCTTTGATACTTTTGTGCATTCTAGACTTGTTCTTATTGTTGTACCTCGATTATATAGTTTTGATGTTCTGAGTAACAATTGAGTTATTATCAACCTTTGCATTAGGTCACATGTATATTACTTAGGCTTTATGGGGGTACTGTATCATTATTATCATTTATGTTTTGTTTTTTATTTTTGAACCTTGGCAATTAAATATTATTTGAAAGTGTAACATTGTTTGCTTTCAGTTTTTTTGTCAGCGAGGGTGACTATATTTATCTATGGCCGCCATTTTTGCTTAATAGCAATTATTTTTTATTAGAGTCAAGAGTGCTAAATTATAAGTACTAATTCTTTCTGCCCGTTTACTTAGCACTTTATTTTTGTCTCTGGGCCCCATGTACAAAGGAGTTAGCGGACAAGCTTCCCAACTCGAGAAGTTGTCTGCTCGCCTGCGAAACATACTGGCAGCGAACGAGACCCTTTTTTGTGCAACCAATCGAGTGAGAGAAGGGATTTTCAATCACCGAAAGCAAGTGAGCTCTCTGTGTTTTTCCCTCGCCACCTCAGAGGTGGCATAGAGTGTAAGAAGCAGCGGGCTAATGACCGATGCTTCTTACATTGCAGGAAGCTGGCTCGCATATGCTTTCAAAGGTATAATATGCTGGTAACATTTAGTGGGAGAGTCCTGCCAGGAGTTGCACTGTTGTAGTAAGCTCTTATGAAGGTGATCTGCAAACAGCTGGGATTAAAGAATTACATGCTAAGGGGGTTCAAGGGGATAACAATGGACAAAAGGAACTGAGGTTAGGAAAGGTCAGGCTTTATGCATCCCTGAACAGTAGAGTCTTAAGGGAGCACTTTAAACTTTCAAAATGATGGGAGAAACTTGTGGAACGAGGCAGAGAGTTCCACAAGATAGTTTGGAGAAGTCCTGTAGACGGGAATGTGAGGAGGTAACAAGAAGGGAGGAAAGGAGGATGTCATAAGCAGAATGAAAGGGACAGGAGGGAGGGTATCTGGAAACAAGGTCCCTGAGATAATAGGGGGCTGAGTCGCTATGAGGGCTTTGTATGTCAGTGTTAGAATTTTTGTGTTTAATTCTAGAGGCAAGAGGAAGCCAGTGAAGGGATTGGCAGAGAGCAGTGTCGGCTCCAAGTAGGGGCAATTGAGGGGGCAATGCCCACACAAATGGAATGCTGTGTCCCCCTCAAAAAATATTGATATGATCAACTCGCTTTAAAAATAATAAATAAAATAATGAATTGTTATGTAATGCTGCATGCTGGGGGCGGAGTTAGCTGCCGAACTGAGAGGTTTGCATCATGCATCTGCAAGGAGCTCCGTGTCTTAACCCTCTTATTTGGAATTGGAAGTTAATTAGAGACCTTTTTGGACCTTATCTTTAACCCTATTAATTAATTTCACCTAACTATCGTGAGTTACTCAATAGACTCATGATCAATATATGATTGTATCATATAAATATAAGTCTATAAATGGCTACCGGCGTCTATCGACGCTTCAAAAGTGCACTGTGATCTTAGGCCGGGCCTAAGATCACAGTGCACTATTGAGGCATCGATAGAAGCCGGTAGCCATTTATAGACATATATTTATATCATACAATCATATTCTTATAGGTTCACAGTACATAGGTTGTATTAAGTAGCCTGATATCCGTTAGTTATT